>NW_009232161.1:53909-63069 GCF_000690835.1 Fulmarus glacialis
GTATTGGATTTGGTGGTTGCTATTTCACTATAAAACCCATGCGTGGGAGCAAGAAATGCAAGGACCTTTCAGGCATAATTTGAATTACAACCCAGAAGGGTGCCTGCAGGCTCAACACGTCTGCGCGCTGAACAGAAAAAACCCATAGCCTATTTTTCTGTACGTAGTTCAGAGTGACAACAGGCTCCCTTACGAAAGCCTCCACGGCATTGCTCCGATGCCGAAATCACCTGCTCTTTCAATGGGAACGTCTGCACCTCCCTGGTTGTGCAGCCCACCCCACCCTTCCGGAGCATCTGGTGGTAACTATACCAATCTTCATTCATTTTAGCATGTCAGGAGACTGCCCAGGAGACCTGTGCACTCAGTGTATATGCTTAGCAGGAGGCTGCTGAATGCTTTGGAATCTCCTCGTGCCTATGAAAGAGACTTTGTTTCTTCCAGCCAAACACAGGACAGACCTCTTAGTTTTCACCAATGGCAGAAAAAGCAAATTATTGACATTTTGTGTATTAATCTATGGCAAAGGTCTCATTCTCCCTAGCTCCATTAGGAAGCTAAACAGTACTACAACTACAACTTACTTATTTAAATTTTTAGACAAAGACTGTCAGATGCCTGGCATCTTAAAAAATACTTTAAAATCACAGATATATGGTCTTTTATTTAAAAAAAAAAAAGAAGTAACTTCTTCAAAATCATGTCTGTCTTCAGAAGTGGAGAAAACCAGTGAAAATTAGTTTTGGTGGTGCAGTCCTTATAATTCTGCACTGGTATCAATAATCTTAGCTTCATTACATTAAGCACTTAATCATCTAAAGTTGGATTTTTCAAACTGAGCTTGTGTTTTGTAGGCATGCTTTTGTTCTACCATTTAGCAGATGACCAGTGAGGCAATTCAGGTGTCTAGCTACTGAACCAGCAGCATTCGTGCTTCAAATTGACTGTTGGTGCAAAGCGATAGCATAATCGGGTATAGGCACTTTATCACACAGACGAGTCCTTTATATATTATTCCTTAATTCCATATCACAGATTTGGGCACTATTGTGAATAGGAAATTTTGCTTGGTAGTTCCCACTGAAGTCAGTGAGGCTTTTTTTCATTAGCTTTAATACCAAATAGAGCCCAAGTCTTCTTAATAAAAACCAATGAAAGTCAGACTTTTTATCTGAAAGTAAAGGATTCAGGATTTGATACAATGCAAGCACGAAGCATATTATTTAACATTATGTCGTTACCTTAAAAGTGGCTGCAAATAATAAGCTTTCTGGGAGTTACTTTGAACAGAGAGGTGTATGTGCACATTTTGGCACTGAAAGGTATTTCCAGGTGGCCTCTACTAACAGCTTGAACTAGAGTTCAAGTTTCATTCCAAGGGAGTTGGAAAATGATACATTAGAAAACATCCTATTGGTGCTGTTCTTCACTCTGCATAAGGAAATAACATAGGAAACCCTTTTCCCACTTGGTTTCCTGTAATTTTTTTAAACTTGTTAGTCTAATTCCACTTCCTCCTTCCAAACTGATTTATGTAATCAGTACTTGATAAAACTGTGCTCTTGAAAAAGGTAATCCAGTTTGAATTTCAGTCTGAGAGCAAGAGATTTTACTCTTCCTGTTATTTTTTAATTTAAACTTGAAAAGGAAAATTGGGAGTCAGACAAAAGTGCGTGGTTGTTATATGGGGCTATGACCAAGGCACAGACTTCAGAAATCAGAAGCTGGTAGAGAGAGGCTTTTTAATTTATTCTGGTCTTGAATTCCTTTTCAGCTTCCAGTGGTGCTGACTCTCTTAGTACGGTTCTTCTAAAGTAAATCCTGTTAGATGATGATATAGTGCTTCACCTTTTAATCTACTGGTTTAAAATGGGGCCATCAAAATAGGAAGTTCTCATAAAAAGCTCATAGTCTCTGTGCATTTTCTTTTTCACTTAATATAACTTTTAAAAGTTACCCAAACAACCCTATTGCTTTCCTTTGTTTTCAAACATGAACCTTCTCCCAGTAATTCAGATGACATGATTTAAGCTGACATTAGTCACTTGGGATGACTTACAGAGAATTTATCCATGAAAAAAAGAGCCATAAATGGGGTCAGGAGTAACTTGCCATTTTATCACATGCGTACATTCACTTTCTTCTTGCCAGGCACAGGCAAAACACAAAGGAACATTTCAGAGGCCCTGGTCCCTTTTTTTTTCCTTTGCAAATAGGCATATTTCTAAAATCCAGACTTGAAATTTGGCATGGCCACAACTTTGTGCAAAAAATATCCTTTCTGTTGCCCTTTAAACAAATAACTAATGTTCTCGCTTATTCCTTTCTTCTTTTTTTTTCTTCTCAAACAAATCTGGACAGAAAAGCCCGTGACCTCTAAATACCATTTGCTCTCTATTCCAGTCCTTAGTGCTACTGTTACGACTGTAATGATCACGATGCTGCCACAGCGCTGAGGTTTCTGAAATACAGGCGGTGGCACCCTCCAGCTTGACACAGGGGCAGAGCAAAACAAAAAGATGTGATATCCCCTCCCTTCAGATTTCCAGCCTAAATATGAGACAAGTGATGAAAGATGCATTTCGATGGGCAACACAGAGTGTGGAAATAACGAACAAAATGGTAACCACGATTGCCAGTACTCATAGTGTATGAGTAGCTTGACCTTTGCCAAGACTTTTGCAAGAGTTTTAAGGAGGGATTTGAAGGAGAAAAATCAGGTACCCCTGCAGAGGCTTGCGCGGAGCCTTTTAGCAAAATGGGAAACACCATTAAGTGCTTGTTTTCAAATTTTGCAGATGGGTAAGGGTAACATGTTGGACTGATGAGAGCTAGTACTTAGCTTCTCCAACAAGAAATGACAGATTGTAATTGAGGGGCGAGCAAGCTGTGAGCCAATCAGAAAATGAGGGCAGGCAGCTTACGTTTAATGTGATAGAGAAGGGGGAGCGGGCAGCCAGCGCAGGTGTGCAGCGAGGAGGGACAGTTAACATCCTCTCTGGTTTGCACTGGCATCAGAAAAGTTGGCTTCCATTTGTTGGGGCAGAGGCAAACTTGCTGTCATATGAGGAGGCCTAGCTGAGAAATTTTATGTGTACCAGTGAACGGAGAAGCTGTCCATCAGCAGCATTAAGGTAAAGAATCAGTAAGCTTTGGGCACAGACCAGATGTGGATCCGAATTTAAGATCACTGTTGCTGTCTCCAGCCTGTTCATCACAGCCAGCTCCACCCGAGCTCACTTTTCACAGCCACTTCCTCTGTTCCTGCTCAGGCTATTTCGGTGCCTCTGGAGACGGTCCAGCGGCCACGTGACTTCCTCCCCAACAAAACATTCTCCCGTTTCAGCTCGGTGAGGTTTTTTTTCTCACTGACTTCAGAGCTAACCCTTGGCAACCGTTCTCACCAATCAATAGGTTCAATATCTGTATGAGCGCTGCGTCCTACAGATGCATCGGGATTTAGTCTGCTACTAGAGCTGGACTTCTTGCATTCAAGTAACGAAGGCAATCATAACACACTGTTCCTTCCGTACAGGTTTCTTTATGAGTGTTTGCTTTTGGAGAAGTGTCCTGTTTTTGAAGATGGCAAAGTCACGTATTGTAAAAAAAAAACCTCAAAAGAAATAGAAATACACTTTAAATAACGCCTGTCTATCATCATAGATAATTGCAATCTTACATTGTTTAACTGGTCTTCAGCTGGTTGAAGTGGAATTATAAATTAGTAGCCTAATCTGTATTTACAGCTGACACTTGCTTCCAGTATATTCCTCATTCTAAACTCAGAAAAGCTAATGAGCTGCAGCCTTGCTATCTCCTCAGTAAGGTGAAGTGACGAGCAAGAAAGCAGGTGAAAGGCAAGATTGTGTGTGTGGTCTTAAGAATTTTTGCAAATTTGCAGTGATTTTGTTTTGTCGTTATGAAGGTTTCAAAAGAAAAACTTACATATTTTACTAGAAATATTGAGTACATTTCAATTTTACTTTTTGCCTGCCTCAGTTAATAAAACTTGAATATGCTGTTTGATGGGTTTGAACTGAAAAGAAAACTGCTATTAAAAAGCATTATGTTGACTATTAAATGTACTGTTTCCTATTAGCAAGGATATAGTATTGATTTGGAGACAGGAGGACAGATAGGCACCCGTCAAATAGTTCAGTTCCTGTTCCAAGAACTTCAAGAGAAATCACCATCATTCTGATTTTAATGGTCCCTGACATTTTATGAGTAGAAAAAAGAAAAATGAGATGTTTTTTGTATCCCATTGTAATTGCAGCTCTTCCAGGAATTCCAAGCTGCAAAAGCTAATGGTGGCCAACAGCAGGCATTTTCCCCAACATGTTTTACACCTTCCCCCCTCCTCCCAGTACTGCAATGCCCCCAGAATTCTCCAGTAACTGAGATTGGGCTTTTTTTAGCAATAAGAAAACAAACGTCTGCTCAAACTAAAGCAGGGGCTTGCAGAAGGACCTTGGGGAGGGGTTCCTCTCCTCTATAACTCAGCTTAAGATTTGCAGTCATTGCTGCTGGTTCAAGGAGTTGTCTCTAACTTTCCATCCTTACCTCTTTCCAGATGATCCACTGTCATCCACTTGATATCTAGATTAGAGAAAATGTTGCTTCCCTCTCTGGGTCAGTGTAACACATTAATAGCAGAATTCACACGTGCTGCCAGAGTGGGACAGGGTGTATTTTATACAGGACACTTACAGGATACCAAACATGCATAAGATGATAATTAGCACAGTAAGACAGTTCCCAGAGTCAAATTCAGGAATAAAAAATCCATTGACCTGAAATGGTGTTTATAAAAGATGGTTTAGCATATATTATTGAACAGAATGTGAAATACAGATTGTTTTGCTCTTCTCCCCACCCCCTGAAATAGTGCTGTGTTAGAAAATGTGATATACAGTGCTAAATACACAGAAAAATAGTGCTCTGAAATTAGGATATCTCATTCTATTTACAGTATACAGGCTACAACATTATCTCTTTTAGGTTTTGATTCCTTACAGAAAGAGATGTCTGCCATTCATGCTCGTTAACAGTTTGCAAGTACAAATAAAAGTCAGCTGTGGATGGAACATTATGGCGGCTTCTTCTCTTCAGGACTTGATGCACTTATATGTAAATAACACTGAAAAAACATTCCAGACATTTGGTACTTACATATGTCTAATTGTCCAACATGTTGGATAAATATTACTCAAGATCCTTTTCAGTAAGTATTTCTGTGGAAGATAATGGGTAATCTTACTACATTTGTTATTGCAAAGGCTACCTAACTAAATTTGTTATTACAAGTGCAGAGTAGTGAGCAATTAATGCTTCACTTTGAGTCTTCTCAAATGGAATTAATCAGGCTTGCATTTTCTATATTGAAACGGTTGAAGGGAAGAATGAAAAGCCCTGAGCAGCTGCAGAACTCAAAAGAATGAAGGGCTGAACTTGCACTGAAGATAGAATATTGCCCCAGCTTTGCTTCCATCTGTGAATACAACATCTGCTTTTGAGGAAGTGAAATGAGAAACTGCATAAATCAATATAAAGATTGTTTCTATTTCCAAGTGTAGTCCAGGGCATAGTATTTGTGAAAGAGCATTGACAGTAGGGTTCCATTACTGGTAAAGCACAATTTTAAATTCAACATCATGATTAATGAGGAGGCTGAAGGAAAATATATACAAGATTATGTCATATTTTAGCATGCTTTCATGATAATTGCTAAGGTAAATGACATGTTACTCATCCAGGTACTCACTAGCACATCCAGGAATCATGATACATATATCTATGTATTAATAAATAAAATGTGCTTTTTTCTGAGAATTTTAGAATTAACGATTTGAATATTCTTTTTCTTTAGATTACTATAAATAGTCTCCAGTACTTGTATAATGTCCATTAATCTCAGGTAGTATTAGTATACTTACTTCCCATATGAAATCCTAATTGGTAATGCAAAGAAAAGAATCATGGATTTTTTACAATTAGACATCAAAAAATCCACCAAACCTTGCCATCAATAGCAAGCATTGTTGGTGTTAATAATTTATTCTAAACAAACATGCCATATAACAAATTTGTTCTGAGGTGTTTGGTGTCACCCATGAATTCACTTTTGCAGCAACAAAACCTTCCCTAACCTGTCCTTAAGCTATTAGTCGCTAGTACTGCTCCACTCTGGAAGCATGGTCTGTATTCTGATTTCCAGTGTTTAGTACTTGTGAAAACAATGGGATTCAATTGGCATGTATCTCTTTCCAGAGATCACCACATCAACTTTCTGCACATACAAAGTCAGATCAGTCTGCACACAGCTCTTCTTCCTCAGTACCAACTTGGGCAGAGCGGTTGGTTTTGAGGCGCCAGGCTCACTGCAGCGGTTCATGCGTATAGTAAAGAAGAGAGGCCCTACCCTAAGGACTTGACATAGACTATGCAAGCTTTGTTACAAAAACTTAGCTTGGAAGGAAAGCATAAGGGAAGAAAAACTACATTTACAATTTTGCATCACGCAATCAAAAAACTTTAAAGGCAAAGTTGTTCTTGGTTGTGTCCAATACTTATTACATATCAAGCATATGAAAAACAACATCACCATAGTTTAAAATGTGTTTACATGTGTGCACACACTACAATCTCACCCTCCAGGGAACTACTATGTTTTCTTGAAAGTTTATAGCTCACAATTACCAGAGCCCAATGACTTACATTTTCCTAACTGATTTCCAGGAGTCCAGTTTTGTCTGCTGCCTCTTGACAAGCCACAGCATTCCAGCTCCCTCGTTAGACTGAAGACACATATATAAACAAGTATCTCTAAAGTTGCCCTAATTCCTTGATGGAAGTGATGGGATACTGAAAAATGGAATAATGAGAAATTTCACCAGCTGAATGGTTAATAATCACCCATGCCTTTCAGATGGCACAGCTGTTCCCTCCGACAGTAAATGGGAGGGCCAGGGCTCAAATTCTTCTGGCAATGTGAATGATCTTTGAAAATTTTGCCAGGCCCTGCTCTGGGTAGCACAGCACTAGATGCTGAATTTCCATACTGTCTTTAAGGAGCCTGAAGTGATATCCAAGCTCAAGGAGATAGGCAGGAACGTGAACTTCGTTTTATCTGGGAAGACAAGAAGAGTGAAAGGGGCATAATGATCATATGTACATATTTCTTTGTATTTGAAAAGAAACATTTCTGCTGTCTATGAAAACCAATCAATCAGATCGAACATTTCCCTCCGAAAGGCTTCCCACATAAACCCATGGCTGTAGGCTTCAGCCTGTAGGATTTACTTCCTCCCCTGGCTCAAATGATGGAAATTCATCTTCTGTTTTGTTTCTTTTGCCTGAAAACTAAGCAGTACATGCGAGCCTTTGATCAAAACTGAATGCTAAAAACAATTCTGCCACTCCCCCTTTGCACGAAATAGTGCTTACTCACAGAAATATTCTTTTTGAAGTTGCTTTGTAGATACCAGAGAAATACATAAGAGTCCGGAGGGCTAAGAGATACTGTACTGGTTGAGCAAAGGCCATATTCTGATGTCACCCGATACGGTATTTCTGAATAGTCTTTTATGCAGGGTTTTATTTCAGGGTTCTGTAAGAGTTTCATTTTTTTTTCGGTTTATAAAGAGAACCTCAGGGATTCCAGAGGAATTTTTGAGAAGGGCAATTATGAGTCCTAAAAACACCAGTGGAAAGAAATACTGGTTCACTAAACAATACAGTTAAAGACAGAAGACACATTAACTGTCTGCATTTTCCTCCTAATATTCATAAGACAAGAACGAGTATATCATTTCCAGAGTTTTTAAATAGCTACTTATTTAGATCACCAGAAAATGGCCCCATCCCACATAGGATGCAAAAACCCAGCGATCCACTATTAAATGAAGCTGTTCCAGATAAACTGTGAGCCAACTGACCCTGGAAATTTAGTACCCAAGTTGCGTGACTCGAAAATCTGTTCAAAGCAAGGCATGGCTGCAGGCCTTGACTGTTGTACTTTAGTAACCATAGTAACATGGTCTCTGGAGACCTAATGCTAGTGAATTTTCCTTTATTTCAAGGAAGAGTAATAAGAGAAATGTGGCTTGGAACTTGTTCTCTCTTTTTTTTTTTTTTCCCCTCCCCTCCTTATTTTTACTATGCCATGACCTTGACCAAAATATCTTTGAAGTATTTGCTGGCTGATTTTCTGCTATGGGACCAGAAAAAATATCAGGATATATAAAGGATCTTGCCAAAGGAAGTCCTATCTTCCTCAAAATATTTGCCTTCATTCCCAAAGAGAACCTCTTGACTAATGTTTCGAAAACTTCTTAATGGAAGGAACTGATAACTTTCATCTCACAGCTACTGCGGGCACCAGAATAATGTCGTACTTTCTTTGAACTGACAGATTAATTGTTTTTTGTTTCAGTAGCAGGTGCAGCTTTTCGTGAGTACATAATTGGATGTACATGTTTTTTCAAAAGAACACAGGCCCCTGTCTCGTGCCAAGCTCTTTTTTTTTTTTTCCATTTGGGAAAAAAAAAGAGTTATTTCATTTTTTAAGTACAATGTAGAAAACTTGTGTAAGTGTTTTTAAAAAGCCAAATACAAACAAACAAATGTTCACAATACATAGTTAAGTCTGTCTCACATGTTTCAGCTATTATCCTGGATTAGAAATTCCATCTGTCATTGAATCCATATGGTTTACCAAATGGCAGTTTACAACCATGTATTTTTTGCAAATTCGAAGTTAGTTGGGTTTTGTTGCAAAAGTTTTAATGTCCGTGCTAATATCTTTCTGTGCGCGTGCATGTGTGTGTGTTTCTACGTGTGAGTGTGTCCCTGTGTTCTTTTATAAGTATATGCAAATGGCTAAAAATTGTGATAGGATGCAAGTGGACTTCATTGATTAAAACACACCAGTTGCACACAAAGCAAATAACACCAATATTGAGCTCTGGAGTTCGGTTATTTCCTCCTCTAAATCCAAGAGCCCTATTTTAGGCTTTCCATTATTTTTACTGAAAGGAATAAAGTGAAATGAGAAGAGCTGCCTTTACTTCTCTGTGCTGTCCCCTCTGTGTTTTGGGCAGACACGTGCTTACATTAGGAAGTGCAAACTGCACGGGTATGAGGCTGGTCCGTGTCCTCT
>NW_009232161.1:63100-70063 GCF_000690835.1 Fulmarus glacialis
GGTTATCGATAACCCAGGCGGATGGCTGCTGTGGTTCTGCACACCAGTGCAGCCTCCCCTTCACTGGGAACAAGAGAAAGCTATTGCTAAGAATTTTATTTCAGTAACTGAGAATGTTTAAAATCGTAAGTGGAGCCATATACTTTGTTGTCCTGTTTAATGTGAGGCTTGGTAACTTTGAACAAAAAAGCTGGGAATAGTTTTTGTTCATTCTCATGGACTGAAGCTGTCTCTCTCTTCCACTCAGTCTAACAAATCACTAGGGTTCTGGCCAGAATAATGGAAAATCTGTGCAGTGTTACTGTAAAGGGCTTGAGTACGGAGTTGTATATGATACCTGAGAGATTTATCTGAGAGGTCAGAAGAGGTCTTTTCCTACTAATTTGTAATCACTACTACTCACTTCTGGTGTACCAGACCTGTGCTAGCAAACACCCTCCTCCTTTTCCCCAGCTGTAGTAAGTAGGTAAGAAAAGTATAAATCTCAGCCCAACTCTGACTCTATTCAGAGTCCTCTGTGATACAGATGTCAGGTTCCACACTGAACTGCACTTTAGGGTAATATTGAGAAAACAGAAAAATTTGCAGCCATGGGTAAGACTCACTGATTATGAAGTTTTACTCTATGTCCAGCTTGTCTCTTTTTAGTGTGGTTGAAGCAGCAGGTTTCCCAGCTAAAATGAGGTTTAGACACATGGAATTTGTGTTAATCCTCAATAGCTTCATGTGGCTCCATAAAAGTTGTTGTTGCACCAAAGTGGGTTTTGCTTTTCCTGCCTGCAGGGCAGAGCATCTGATGTCTGCGTTTGGGGTCATGAAAACCAGGCGATGCTTAGTTAAGAGATCTTAACTCAGGAGAGGACATCAGCATTTTAAGAACAAAACAAAACCAAAGCAGGGGAAGTTTGTAATTCTCTTCATTTACATACCTCCCTCAAATCCATACTAGTTTCTGGCTTAACTTGGCTCCTTGAACTTTTCCTCCACGACTTCTTTCCTCTTGCTGTCCCCCACCCTTCCTTAATACCTCCTCCAACCTCACAGATGTAGTTGCCACTCCACTGATCTGAACCCTTAGAAATACACATGGTCCCATTTCCCCTTCTCATTTTTACAAACTGCTGCACCTGGTGCAGCCCAGCTCTGGCTTTGTGAAAGAAAAACTTGCGTAAAGAAAAAGCTGCCCGCCTTTCACTGTGGGGGGGCAAGTTTTACATCTTACAGGTAGAGACTGATCTCTTAGGGTATGTGTCTGGGCCTAAAGAGTATGTACCTGTATGTTGGATGAAGAAGATTAATTCCTGAATAGGGGTATTTATTTCTTGATTCATAAAAACAATCCTTGGCAAAGGCAGGTGCTTCCCCATCTATTTCCTACAGGGGCTGAAAAACTCCAGCTTGCCTGCAGGACAATGGAAGGCATATTTTAAGGATGTTTAGCATGATGCTGTGAGAGATTCTTTGATCATATTCAGATCTTGTAGTCATTTTTGAAGCCTTCCCAGATAGCAGTGGGTGCATTAATTTGCATAGGTTAAGAACATTTCTTTAATGCTCTTAATTTCTACCTGCCCGGCTGCACGGGCTGGACTGGAGGTCTTTTGGAACGTGCACAGTAACAGCCACAGACATCCGCTTGAAGGAGCTCCCTTAAATGTCCCATGGTTATCTTTGTGGAAATTTCTAGTCTGTCCAAATTAAAAGGCCTGCCAGATGTTCAAAATGTAATAAAATTCCTAACATCACATGACTGATGGTTTCATTGCTGTGAAGATGAGTCCAAAGAGACAAGGTGCCAAAAACGCTTTCTTATTTCCACTTGACATTGGAAATGGATATGACGGATACCATCTATGGAGGCTCCTCTCAGTGCAGTGAAAGGCACAGATGTGAAGATGTAGAAATCTTGACACACTGTCTTCTGGTTGGTGAGGTGCTGGGACGAATTTGGGCATTATTTAGAGCAGAAAATAGCACCAGTCCAGCAACAACTTGTGCTGGAAGAGTAGAGAGGGATAACTAGTGTTCAACACAAACCCAACTAGCCAGAGATAACGCTTATTCTGGAAAGGATCTGTATCTATGGAGCTGACCTGGAGCTGAACACGGTTTGCCCTTGACTATTCTCGGGGATGACTTATGGTTAGCACTGACTGATTGAATCAGTTGCTGCTACAGCTCTTTCCAAACATAGGTGAGCCATTGCAGTCTCCCCATTAGATTTCTCCAGTCACTATTTCACAGGTTCTTCGAGGCGCAGAGCCCCTGGCCATGTATGGCCCCATTGGGCCACATTTCCAAAGGTGCTCCACATTTATGATTGGGGCCAAATCTTCTGAGGAGGTCGGCCTATTGTGCACTGAACTCTTGAAATTCTGCCCACCATTGTCACAGTGGGAACAGGCTTCGAGCAGTCTTGGAAATCTGGTCCTTATTTAGGAACCGAAAAGAGACCCAAGCTCACAAAAATATGTCAGTGTATCTGGTTACTGAGCAATTGAAAATCTGCCCTCATTGTGCTTCAGGATTAACTCAGGATTAATAGGCACATCGCTACAACAGTAAACTGAGAGAAAGATGAAGCGAGGATAATAATAATATAGCAGTACTTCAGCAGCAGCTATTTGAACTGTAATCTCAAAAGACCTCAAAACCGTCACATGAAAGGATCATCTAAACTACCTTGGAATGCAAGCCTGCTTGAGTGAAGATACGTTACTGAATCTTTATCAAGGGAAGAGAGGCAAAATTAGTCAGTCTGCATGCAGCATAATGGATCTTAATGTTTACGTCATGTATTTCATTTAATCCTAACTTTTATTTTTGGATTTCTCTGGTTGCTTTCCTTGCATCACTGAGTCTATGAGAATTAATTTAGCATTTTTCTAGACTAAACATTGGTCTATATCACTGAAGTATTTATTGCCTACTTTTTATATTCATTGCATTTATGCAATTATGCTATGTATCTGTATTTATAGAAGCTTAAGAAAATAGCCATACTTTAAAATACACATCCAGTTTTAAAGTCATAGCTACAACAGCACATGTATTTAATTTTCTTGTTGGAGATTATTATATTATCTATAGGTATCAATGCATATAAATTCAAAGCAATTATTATGGAATGTGATGTTTTAAATTAAAAGCAAAAAAAAAAAGTAGTTGACACTTGCTATTAAACTTTTAATTATATGAATTAATGACAAAATAAAATTTAAAGTAGATAATAAACTAGTAATGTAATATGGTAGTTACACTATAATTAGCTATCCTAACTTCTTGAAAAAAGGAAAAAAGCACATTCCAGATTGTTACTAATTTTTTCATGGTAGGAAAAAAAGGCCTTTCTGCAAAAAGTTGATCTCTAACTTTTTTGTAGAGTGATTTTTTCATATCTAGAATATTCTTAAAATGATTACATTTTATACGCATTTTACTCTACTTTCTGATTATCTTTTTAATTATTTTATTTTCCCTTCTTTAGTCACTGAACGGTTTTGCGTTGGTGGTGAGTGCAGATGGAATGATATTTTATGCGTCATCGACGATTGTGGACTATCTAGGGTTTCATCAGGTAAATATATTAACAAATATTTAGAATACTTAGTCACTGTCATTGTAATGACTTTCTTGTAGTCACTCCTGCTAACTGGCTTTCTAAAATGCAGCACTCTATGTTGTTTCACCTTATCCTTCCACTGCTGATTAGACATGCACTATTACTGAAATTAAGTTATTTTACTACGCCATTTCAGACTAATTTGCTTTTTTTTTTTGTGATCTAACAGGTGAAGATGAATTCCTTGTAATGTTGTTCCTTTTGTAAAGCTTTTGTTAACAGAAACATGATCTATTATAAAAATAAGATTTAGCTAAAAGTTTCCTTTCAATTTCAGTATAAGATGCTGCTACTCTAGACTGGTTGCCTGTGTATAATAAATACATTGTAAAGTCACAGAATAACAGAACCATGTAGTTGGAAAGGACCTCTGGAGGTCATCTAGTCCAACCTGCTGCTCAAAGCAGATACAGTTAGAGCAGGTTGATGTGGGACTCATCTAGTCAAGTTTTGAGTTTCTGTGACCCCTCTGGAAGACCTGTTCCTGTGTTTAACCACCCTGACTGTAAATTTTTTTCACTTATATCAAGTCCCAGTTTCCCATGTTGCAACTTGTGTCTGTTGCTTCTTGTCCTCCCACTTTGTTCTTCTGAGAAGAGTTGTACTTTGTCTCCTCTACACCCGCTCACTTGGTCGATGTAGACAGCAGTAAGTTCTTCCTGAAGTTTTCTCTTCTTACGGCTGAACAAACCCAGTTCTTTCCTCTCCTGAAATGTCATGTGCTCCAGCCCTCTTAAGTGTCTTGGTAGCACTCTCCTGGGCTCACTTTGGTATGCTAATATCTTTCTTTTCCTGGGGTACCCAAAATTAGAGAGAACTTTGCCACTGTTGAACTTCCTGAGGTTCCTGTCAGCCCATTTTTGCAGCCCGTCGAGGTCTGAGTAGCCGTCCTGCTCTCCCCGGTTGGTACCCTCTGCAAACCTGCTGAGAATGCACTCTATCCCATCATTCACTAATCAAGAAATTAAACAGGGTTGGTCCCAGCATCAAACCCTGGGGGATGCCACTAGTCACCGGCTGCTAGTTGGACTTTTTTATGACTCACATTTGCATATACACAAAAGAATTAAGAATAAAAAGAATCATCTTGGGATGTGAAGTCAAAAAGCAGATGTGAAAAACAGGGCCTTCTGAAATAACTTTTCTTAATCAATCTTTGCTCTGAAGGTTTCTTACACCAGTCATTATTTTAAGAAAAGGATCAACCTAAAGATAAGTGTCTGCCCCAGTACACTTACAAATAAAACATTTCTTGTTGTAATTGTTTCAGACTGATGTAATGCACCAAAACATATATGATTACATACACGTGGATGATCGCCAGGATTTCTGTAGACAACTGCATTGGGCCATGAATCCTCCCCAGATGTTGTCTGGACAGCAACTGCAGACAGAAACAGGTGGGATTGTATATGTTGTTTGGAAACATAAGCACCACTGTATAGACGTAGAATTGCACTCCACCTATGCCCATGTCTGTTCCATGTAAAGGCAGATTCTTCACCGGAAAGCTGAATAGTGGCCATTTATAATGTTATTGTCCCATAGACGATGTTTCTTCCTGATCCTTGAAATTTATAAGGCAGTGTGTGCCATTGAGGCTACAAAGTTGATGTTTCCTTTATTTTTCTCTGACTAATGTACCTATGGATATTCTTATCCACGCAGAATGAACAGCAGCAGTGTTCATCCTACCAACCTTTTGTTCACACTGATCAGGACACTAGTATTCTTCTCATTAATGCAAAAAAATCCCATGCAAAACATTTCTGTATAGTACCACAGTGGCAACATCACTTTCTGCCATTTATTTTCCGATGCAAAATTATATAGATGGGAGTTTTCAGAAGAAAAAGTAGGTTTAGTGATGCACTTTTTCCTCTGAGGCTGTATTTCCCTAGGATGGCAGGTGGATACATGTGCTCGAGGTTTCTCCTACATGAGGCGTTAAGCTGAAATCATGACTACAATGGGGTTGAAATTGTTAACTTTATAATGAATTATTGATCCCAGCAAAATGTATGCATTTCACCAGAAGGTGAGGAAGTAACTGAGGAAAGAAGTTGAGGAAGAGCAGCCTCCAGATGGGTGGGGAGAAACTTGCAAGGAATCCTCCTTCAGCAGCCTTTATGAAGTCCTCAGGAACACAGTCACAAAACTTTGGTAGAATTTCTTGCAGTTTCTGTGTTTTGCAAGAGTCTTACAGATATCTGAGGAACTTTGCAAGATTTTGTAGGAAGTACACAGAAAACAAACTAAAAAATGTGCATTAATATTTCAAACTATAAAAAGTTACAAATATTTGGAATTTTTGTCCTAATAGATACAGTGGAGAATTTCAGTTCCTGAGTTCATACTTCTGTACAAATACTTGTGTCTTTTGGGAAGTAAGTATTTCAAAAGCTATGCACTTGTAGTCCAAAACTGAAAAACGCTTCATTAAAAATCAAGGAGGCAACAGCTGAATATTAGCTAATCAGCCACTGTTCATTTGTTTGTTTTTTTCTTGCATTAGCATTTTTCCTTATTTTGTTCCTTTTTCTAAAGTATTTTGTGTGATCTCTGATCTCAAAACCAGCAACATCTGTTACCCTGCTTTGCATCATTAAAAATCACAAAAACTCAGGAAATAAAAAAGTCAAAGTTTCTGAAGAAACTCACCTGAATCCCATTGTAGGTCTTCTCTTTCTTCTTTTGGTAGAGCATGTGCAGATGTATCTATACATGATACAATTTAATATTTGCCCTTCCGTAAAGTAATTTTTAGCAATTTCCATAACAGCTTCTTCAATTAGCTTCAGAACATTTTCATTCTTTCTTAGTGTGATCTGATATATATTGCCTCCACCGTTGTTCCTAGGAGAAGAATATATTCTCAGTAAATTGTTTAAAGCACAAGAGAATGACAGCATGACAACAGATTATTCTTCCTTCTTAACCCGTTGTTTCATCTGTCGAGTTCGCTGCTTGTTGGACAGTACTTCTGGCTTCCTTGTAAGTATAATTTCACTTAGAGAACTGTAGTCATGACATACTAGATTTTAATTACTTCATATGAAAAATATTTCAACATAAATATTGAACATAAATATTGTGGAGAGCCATGGACAGGATACACTTTTCATTTGCTGTGCACTAACAACAAACACTTAAAGACATTTATTAATATGTATAAAGAGTGATGGGAGGAAAGAAGGTTGTAATATTTGAAACTGAAAGAATCTATAAACTTTTCTGTTTTAAGCTCTTTTGGACAATATCTGTCCTCGATTTGTACTGGGCCTAGCACAAGGGTGGCAAGCCTGAGTTTCAACAATTATAGAATCATAGAATCATTAAGG
>NW_009232162.1:0-4169 GCF_000690835.1 Fulmarus glacialis
GGGGGCGGAATGTGGGGATGTGTGAGGGGGGGTGAGTTGTAAAACGTGTTTAAACTCTCCCTTCCTGAATATACCACACAGAAATCTGTACGTGGCAATTTCAGTGCACCTGCATTACTGCAGGAAAAATTGAGGGGTTCACAAATAAAAAGGCCAAATAAGAAAACAAAATCACTGGTTTAAGGCATCCAGTTAAAAATGTATCTTTATGAAAGACTTCCACTCATTTACTCAAGGAGATAACTCTTCAGGATGCACTCAAATCATTCTGTTATGGCGGGGGGGAACAGACTGGTGCACACCAGTTTGCTAATACAATGTTTAAGAAAGTCTTGTTAGACTAGGTGCAACATATCAAAACAATGTTTCTACCAGTAAGGAAAGGTAAGCAAAATGAGCTACACTGGCAAAGTCAATGTAATCATCCTAGTACAGAAGAGCTGTGCTAACCTGAGTGTCACAAACTCACATCCCATACTAAGGATACTGTACCAACAAAAGGTGACCCCACTGCAGAGCTGTAATGGTCTTCAGAAAACTTAACATCTGGACAAGATATATGTATAATCACCATTCTTCTCTGCAACAAATTTAACATTTAAATAGAAAAAAAAGTTGTAGAAAAACCTCTGGCGGTTTAAGGGAATCCACACAGTCCTGCTGCTGAAGCTATTCTAGAACTACACAATATTTAAGAAAAAAATGACACCATTCAAAAATTCTAATATACTACACAACACTGACAATACCAAGACTTTCTAAATGACTTCAAAATGTTTATTACAAAATGCGCTACAAACATCTCAGTTTCCCTGTAAGTCTATGTTATTCTTGCCTCCTAAAGAAGGAATTGGCATTAATAAAGCCACTCAAAACTACACTAATACAGTATGTTCTACGGCAAAGCAAATTCTGAGCAGGGAACACAGAACCATTTAAGACTTTTAAGACAGAAGGAGATGCAGCACTGCAACAACAGTGGGAAATGCAGCTATATTTGGCTGCTGCCAATAAATCAAGCGCATTAGGACAATCTTTGCCGACTTCTTTTTAGAAGAAAACCACCGACATTTGAGTTTAGTACATTCCAAGCCCAGAATATCAGTATCATCCAGGTCTACAGTGAAAACATGAGCGAATTAGAGACTCAATTTAGTCTTCAATATAAATACACTTAACATCTGCAAGTTTGGGAACAAGTTAACTAGAGTCAGTTATTGTTTTTAGGTATCTAACAAGCTAAAACAGTATTTCAGATTAAGAAATGAGTCAAAAAGTTAACAGCAAAAGAAACACACTGAAAGATCCACCATGCATGTGCTGGAAAAAGTTTCATCAACAGTGCAAGTTTCTTAGCTTTCTCCTTCCCTCTCTCTAATGATGCTGTGAACCTAACAGTTTTAAAAAGAGTGCTTGAGTAAGTACATAAGCACCATGTTATTTATTTTCTATAATTAACTAAGGAGTGGGTACAACACATTCTGTAAGTGGAATTTACTTAATGAAAGCTGCTTGCACTATTTCAAAGCAAATTTAAGGAGCCGATAGGTTAAAAAATGTAAACTTCAAAGCAGTTTCCCACAACAGCAAATGTGGGACAAAAAAAATTGCAGTCTCTCGAGCAGCAAGTGAAAAAATATAACCCTCAAAATGTGCTTATTGGTTAAGAGATTTGATTTTATTTAATTAGAGAAACAGATATGATATCATATTAAAAAACACAGAAAGTGGAACTGTCCCAAATCCAGGTAATAAGTTGTCAACAAAAAAAAAAAAAAAATCCAGAAATACAAGAATCCTTTAATAGTTTTTATGTAGCGTATATAAAGTGTCCACACTGCTATAAACCTCTGCACAGCTATCAGATGATGGCAATTTCAATCACTCTGAGAAAAATTATCCCATTTGTGCACTACTGAAACTGTCCAACAATCCCTAGTGTTTCACCGTAACTGTAAAAAGTTATTTTATTAAGCTGCCCAGTAAACTAACAATTAAAACAGACTAAGTATTCTGTGAAAACCTGCACCCATTAAACTGAAATACATTCACAAATTATCCAAACCTTATTTGATCATAAATGTCTTAACTTAGATACGTGCATTCATCTGAATCAAAATACGCCTTTAACTTTCATATTTTTCAAGTATCAGGGCATCTCTCACAAAATACATTTTTATTTCACCTCTCTAAACAGAGCAAGATAACCACCGTCAAGACAAATTAAAAATGTTTACTACTAAAGTAAGTACTGGTTTCCAAGTCCAGCACAAAAAAACGCAACAACTAGCTCTAGCTAAAGAGCAGCTTCTCCAACCCTCTTCTACTCTCTTACTAGAGACCTGTTGATATTAGGAATAGTCATGTCCTCCAGTTACAACGTAGTATTGCGTATATCTAATATGCTCTAAAAGTTACACACAAACTTTTCAAAACACGTCATTCACCAAGAATAGAGAAGGTGAAAAATCAAAATGTTGAAGATGATTCCAAGTAAAATCACATCCACTGCTCAACCAAAACTGGCTAGTAAAACCGTCTGTTTACTGTCAAATGATGAGCCTTTTTTTTTTTTTTTTTTTTTTAAAAACCCAACTCTTCCTTTTTCTTGCCAGCTGTAACTGCATTGGACAAGACCACTGGTGGCATCAGAAATGCCACCACTCACTAGACTCTGGCAGGAGGAGGCCTCCTCCATAGCCCATAGGCTAAGAAGATCTAAAGTGAGTTCAAAGAAACTCCTGCGGGACAGGTAACCAAGTACTCTCATAGCAAAATGATACCAAATACTCATCTGCTTCACAAGAAGCAAAAAAGCTGAACAGCCCTTTGTTACTCCCTCCCCACTCCCAGTACTACCAGTTCATATTTGCTAGGGATTGGGACACCTCAGATTTCCAACCTCTAGCTTGCCTTTACAGCATCACCGAAGACCTTTGCAGGACTGTAGAGAAGCCCCTTTATCTTCACAGCCCTTAAGTCTACAGGGGAATTTCAGACATTTTGGTCTTGCAGCAAAGAAATGGGAGATGCAAGATGAACTGCACTCCATGTTGATTCTTAATGCAAATAAGGTGAAATAACATTTCATTTCTAAGAAGGCAAGAGTCTCGATAAACCTTATGCCCCAAACCTGGGATCGAGATTTTGGTTTTAGCTGTTTTTTCCTGAAGTCGATGGCCTATTTGAATCAGAAAAGCAGTTTTTAGATATCCTTCTGCAAGGAAGACTAAGGAGGATTGTAAAAAGTAAATCAAATAAGCAGACTCCATATAAGAAGAAAAAAAGAAAAATAGCAGAGAAATAAATCTCGTTTCTAAACGATGTGTATAAAACCCCTGGTATATGCAAAATAAAATACAAAACAAGACACACATTTGTGTGTACGAACGTACACACACAATTCAACAATAAAGTGTACAAAAGCATCGTCTTTAGCACTATTTCGTATTTCTGCAACTGGCATTAAAGGCATATGCTTAGCAAGGAGCTCAGTAATAACCACTATTGTGAAAGACACGAAAATGACAAACTGTTAAGTCTTATCTGCAGTTGATCAAAAGCACAATAAACTGCACATCTTTGCTTTCAATCACTTCCAAAAAAATAGAAGGGCAGAAACAGCCGAACACCCTCCCTATGCCATTAACGCCAATAGGTTCAAACGGAGCGAAAACGGGAGAAACAGACAGATAGAAAGGACGAAGGCAGGCACGAGTTAACAGCAGCAAAAGGGAGGAGGAGATTTAGGCAGAAGAGGGGAGAAAAGGGCAATAATTGCGGGACCGAGAGGTGGGGAGGGCCCGGGCCCCCGAGACTGACCTGTGCCGTCGCTGGCGGACACGGAGAGCGCCGGTGAGGAGAGTTTAGGCCGCTTGGCTGAAGGCGGGCCCGGCTCCACCACATTCTCGGCCATTTTTAATTCTTTTTTAGACAATCACTCAGAGCAGAGAGACGGTGGGGGGTGAACCCCAAAACCTTCACCTTCTTCTCGGGCCCCGAGTCAGCTGAAGAACAACAATAACGCCGAGAGCGAGCGAGGAGGATCTGGCGGAGGAGGGGGGCCAAGTTCCCCTTTTTCTGCCCCTCGGGCTCCGGGAGGGCGGCAGCGGAGAAGCGGGGAGAAGGTGGGAGCTGGGGCCGGGGGGGGGAAGAGGCCTCTTCCCCCA
>NW_009232163.1:0-3409 GCF_000690835.1 Fulmarus glacialis
TATTAAAATTAATTTTACATTGCTTTTACCTGAAGGACCTGTACTGGAAATTTCTCACATGTGACTGAATACTACATTGCAGTTTCTATTCAAAAATATCCAAATTCTAATTCTGATTTTTTAGAGTAAGCAAACTTTCTAATTGTTTTCAAAAATGACTATGATGCATTGGTACATTCCTCATGTAGGCTTTATTGGTCAAATATTTATTCATTAGTCACATGGAAGCATAGAGAAATTAATTATGTTAAAAGCACTTGAGTATATTTCTAAAAGCCCGGGTAGCTATATTAAAATGGCTGCCAGGTCTCAAAGTGTTCACTTTAGTTGCAGGTAGCTGAATAAGGAGTTACACAGAAATGAGAAAAGATAACATCCTAAAATCTCATATAAGTAATCTATATACAATTTTGGCCATTGCTGAGCAAATTGTTAACTTGCTGGAAGGCTGCATGAAGATTATGAGACTGTTTCCTGTCTTTTATTAACACATTATGAAACCAATTTACAAACACTGTTGATTTGTGAAGTGTCTTTGTGTACCCATTTTACTAAAAATAGGGGTACTATTTTTAATCTTAAATTACGTGATCAGAGCAAGAAGTTAGTTCACTAAACAGTTGGCCACAGATGGGAGAATCAGCCTGCAGAGTGCTGGTTGGGAGTGAACATTCCCCAAATAGGAAAAAAAAGGGCAGAGGTGACAAAGCATAGATGAGATGTTCAAAATCTTGGGGCTTGAAAATATGGGAAGACTATCAAAGGAAGGCCTGTTTCTTTTTAGGTGTGGGACCGAAGAGTACAAGTAGTGTTAGTAAAACTTGTGATTCAAAACACAAGCACAAGAAGGTTTCTGGACCAGAGGTCTGATATTGTCCCTCAGATTCCTATAACTAATGAGGAAATGGGAGACACAAAATGTTACTATTTTTGTCCCGTTCTTTATGTTGCTTGCTAAGAATGATAGCATTTTTGAAACCCATACAAAGGTTGCTTGTTCATGAGTGTGAGGGTTTTTTGCTTATAACTATTTCTTACCATTGGACATTCTTTAAACATCCCAAGAGAAAGAATCTGGAGTCAAGAGTGTCCATCTGGATAAGCTTCTGCTGGCCAAAAAGCTGTTGAAACAGTGGATGACTCTGGAGATAAGAGCAGCTGATTTATGTAGACTCTTCTCAGGTAGAGGTGCTGAACAGATGCCTTGTCTCTTGGTATGTTTCTAGTGATATCAGCATGCGGGTAAGGATATTTTAGAACCCAGTACCTTAAAATCTACAAGACCCAACTAGTTAATCTGGTGTATTGAACACATGTATTTTATCTCTGTTTAGGAAGAAAGTAGAAGAAAATAATTTCTACTTGCAAAGCCATTTCTGGTAGCTATGAGGTTGGGGATTTTGTGCCACCACAGAATAATTAACTTAAATTTGGAAATGGAATAACCTACAGGTGCTGGGAATAGAATTAAACCTCCTAAAATCTGGCACTATGTTGAGAAAACCTGTATTTTCTAACTCTTTAGCCTTTATTTAAAGTAAGGGCTGTGATGCCTTAAACATAGATCAGCTCTAAAGGACTAATTTATGCCCTTTAGGTTGTGTTGACCTCAACTGCATGTAATGTCTTGATAATTCCCAGAGGAGTAAAGTTAGTAAAATTGACTAATAAATTTCATTTTGAGCCTTGTCTTTTTTTCTCAACCTCTCTATTCTCTATTAGCTATGTGCAAGCTGTAACATGATGTGCAGACTTAAAGCAGCACTTTAATATTTGGCGTCAACAAATGATATGGTTAGATATTTTAATTGGTTACAAGACAAGGAGCAACCAAGACACAGTATAATAAACCATTCTAAGCATTTTAAGAAATGTCACCAGTACTCACTAGAGGTCAGAATCAAGAGACATCAGTTTGTGTGTTAAAGTAAAGGATAATTATGTTTTAACTCTGTGAGGTACTATTAGCCATGTGACTACTGTCACTACTAATATTTCTCTTATTGTCTGCTGAACTGGCACTACATCCCCATGTGATATATTCATACATATTTCATGCAAGAATATGAAAATAGAATGAGACATTTCAAGTATATGAGTGGTCATGAACCCTTTAATGAAACCTTTATGAACTTTTAATCCATGAACTGTCAGGAATAAATGTATGATTTTAACAAACTGATAAATGCTCATGAATATTTTCTGAAGAGTGTCTGAACATTCATTTATTCATGATTTATTGAATGTATACTCAAAAAAAAAAAAAAAAAAAGTTCCAACATTATGAATCAGAGAATGCTTTCTTTTGGCAAAAACCCAAAGCAAAGTAGAATATGAGTAAAATTTTGGTTTGGTTTGCTTTTTAATGTAGGTGGTTCTGTCTATGCTGGGATGTCATGTGTAACTAAAACTGAAAAATGTACCCCACATATTGTAAAGGTTTTTAAGGTTTATAAATGCTATCAGTGGTAGAATAGAGGATAAAGTTATTCCAAACAGATGCAAAGTATGCATCTTTCAAAATACAAAATGACAAAAGGTGTTTCATTTATTTCCTGTAGAGGAAGGAAAAAAACCATATAAATTTGGTAGGATATACAAGTTCTAGAGCAATAGCTCTGATTTCTCCACAAATCTTCAGAAATACCTCTGAAGGCATTTTCAGAAAAGCAGTTGTTAAGTTGCTGTAAAATGGTGCAATGCACAGACAGATAAGTTTACTACAAATATCTTGAAAAGCGGTTTTTTGTTCAGTCCTGGTTATGTCATTGCAGCATATTTAGGGAATAAGAAAATGACCACTTATACCAAGTATGTAGGTATAAAGTGGAATGCACTTATTTATATCTTTATACACACACAGCTTTAATAAATATACAGGGAAGAAGAAAAGAATGAAGATAGAAAGACTTCTAATCTCCTAAAACTTGCATGATTTCAAGCTGTTGTCTTGATGATTGAAATTATATCTGAAGTTGTTTCAGCCATTGCTGAAGATGTTATCAGCTAATAGTGTTTGAATTCTAATTCTTTATGAGTAAATGCTCTGGATTTTCATGCATTTTAACACAGCATTCATTTCTGAGAGTTCATCTGCACCCTCTTTTGTATTTGTATACCTACTAAATATTCTGGTCTTGTTTTATCTTGAAGGTTTTCTTTTCCTTTAAAGGAGCACTGCATTTGTACCATCAACTTATAATTTAGCTGTTTCATTTTTTTCCACCTGCTACTGCTGATCAGACAATTGTATACTTCAAATTAATGTACAGATGTTCTATGGACAACATAGAGTAGCTGAACCTCTGGGTTTGCAATAGCTTCTAAAATAAGTAGTGTTTCAATCCATATGTACCGGGCGCCTTGGAGAAGACATTGTAGCCCACTAAACCACGTTCCTAAGCGCCTC
>NW_009232164.1:0-877 GCF_000690835.1 Fulmarus glacialis
CGTCCTGGTGGTCGCCTCTGCCCGCTGGAGCTTCGCGGCAAACTCACCTAGCCTTCATCCTTGGTCTCATCTTCTTTAAAGGGGGGTGGGGGGGTGGTGTCGTATTTTTCTATACCGTTTCGGTATAGAAAACAGCGACGCGGGAAGACACCCTCAGGAGCATGGGGAGTGGAGCCCCAGCCAGGGGAAGTAAGTGCAATGCTCTAAAGGTGTCGTAAATAGCAGAGAAAGCTGCTGGTGTTCTCCTGCCAGGGACCCACGGACAGAGAATCTTCTCTCCAGGTGTGGACTTTGTGGGGAAGAGGCCACGAAGGCTGAGGTGATACCATTTACCATGTCCCTAACATAGCCGTTTTGTGCTAAAATGCCTTTAGGGTGGTGTTTTTCACTTAAAATCGCCCTCAATAAGCTCAGGATTAATTATTCAATTGACACAGAGGACAGCCAACATTATTTTCCTTTCTATCCCACAGTGAAGTGACAGAGCGTCTTTGTCCATTGCAGGTGATTTTAACCAGCGCTGATGTGCCCAGGAGCGTGTGTGTGCATGTTCAGTATCTTTCCAGGCATCTCTTCTGTCCTTTTCAATAGAAGAGATGCTTGAAAGTATATCTCAATTTTGTCCTATTACTTTTGCCTTAGGGGAAATGGCTTAATGTGAGAAGAGAGTGAGAAAAAAATTTAAAGAGATATGTATAAGTAAAGTGGGAGAATCATTGAGTCTATTTTGGTTTTCTCATTTGTTAAACGGATTTATTCACTTTTACCAAAACATGTTCTAAGGTTTAATACTGTAAATCAGAGGCAATTGTAAGATAACATCTTTATCCTGAAGTTCAGTGTGTTTCAAAAGAAGCTGTGTACCCTCCTTTTAAGT
>NW_009232164.1:898-14432 GCF_000690835.1 Fulmarus glacialis
TATGTCCAGACTCATTCAGCAAAGGGTGACAAGACAGGAATGGACTTCTGCATGATGACTTAGGCCAGTGAGGCAACCGTTAGACAAAGTTGCCTTCTGGGTGGGTTAATGTTTGCAGAATACTTTAATATTTTAAAGCACAGTATTACTTTCTGGAGGCAAAACGTGAAGCACTGTGGGTGACACTGCAAGATTCCCCCCTGCCCCCCCCCTTTTAATTATCTTCCACAATCTGGAGCCTCCACAGATCCCCATTAATTGTCTCTCGCTGCCCTACATCTCTTAGGCAGGCTGTATCAGAGCGATCATTAATTAATCCCAGGGAGAAGCACTCATCTGTGCTAGTGAACTAGATCTTCATAGTCCAACCTGCGTGCCGTCCCAACTGAGCTGCAGGCCACCAAGGAAAATCCAGTGGGCCTGTCTGTTCATATAACTTGCTTGATTTCAGTGTTCTTCCTAGAAAGCACTATCAAATGATTTTTCTTACCAGCAGGATAAATTGCCTGTTTTTTGGAATTTCTCAATAGCCATAGAAACGCCATAAATAAGGGGCTGAACACATGAGTTAACGTTCTGTGAGTGATGGGTGGGAGGAGAAAGGGGAAAGGCATAAAGACTGGAGAGTAGGGCGGCGAGAAAAGGAGACATCCATTCCTTGGCATTCAATGGAGGGTAGCCCCTTCTGGTGCAAAATCTATCCACAAAGAACAGAGCTGAGATAACCAATGCTCACAGATATTTTCAGCGAGGCAATGGCTTCTATTCACTGTCGTGTGGGCTATATTTGAACGAAGGACTCAAAGTGTACCTTTGTGTGAATCGATGTTACTCCAGTGGTTGAAATTCAGAATTATTTAAACTGGAAAGAAGAAAATCTTATTAACTGAAATCAATTTTAATCTGCTCCTACGCTTGTACTTTCTTATTCGCAAAGGAATGTTCATTTTCTTTTATTGGTAGCATTAAAACATGTTGGTCTGTCACTACATGCAGCCATAGGGGTAAATTCAGTAAGCAGAAGGCTCTTCTTACATATTTATGTTATTCTATAAACTTAATGTTCAAATTCTTAATTTTTATGTGTTAGGAAATAGTGTCTGATTAGACAGCTGATTTTTTTATTTATTTATTTATTCAGTATGTGTCAGCTTGCATTGGAAGAAAATAAATCTGCATTTAAAGCCTCAGAGTCTTCATTTTCATTTTTTGAAGTTAAAAACCGTCTGAAATGTTTTTTTTCCTTGGTATATCTATCACTTAAAACATTAACCATTCAAAAATCAAAATGACACATTTAGGAAAAGTAATTCATCAGTAGTTTTTTTACAGTTGTCAGATCCTTTAGAGTTGTGGGATTAGCATGTCATTCTTCAACATTTACTTTTTTATTTATAGATTGAAGAGGAAAAACTAGATTTCCTGTTTTTACAGCTCCCAGATTGTGTCTTGGCTTTGAATAAACTAGTGCAATTTGTTGAGATGAATAAGAAACTCTGCATTTTCAGAAAAGGCTACTTTTGTCAAAAGCTGATTTTGTGCTTTGCCAGCCTATGGCTCAGCCATTCAGCTGATGACATCTGCTAGTCCAGTACGCTGCCATGCTTTAAAAATCCTGGCAGCGGTATGTACTGCCTTAGTAGTTCCCTATAGCCTGCTGTCCTTGAGGGGATCTGTGCCCTCCCATATCTCGTAATCTATGTTGGCAAGGGAAAAGGTTTCAGTGTTGTGAAATACCAACCTGATGTGAGAAAACAGGTGGCTCCAAACAGGAGAGAAACCTCCGTGGGATCCAAACACTGGAGAGGTATCCCTGGGGCCAGCAGTCTCACAAGGAAGTGAGAGCAGAGGGGATTTAATGAAAAGCATCTCAGTGCAGAAATAAAACTTTAAGGTCAAAGATGATTTCTGACAGAGGGTTTCTGCTAGTTAGCCTTCAGAAAAAATCAGGCTTGCATTCCAGCAGCCTCTGCTTTCCCAGAACCCCATTCTTATGGATGCTCCAGGTTCATATCTTTCTTCTCCTGGGATGCCAAATTGCACGAAGCGTAACAACAATAATTTCTTCCCCCCCCATACCTATTACAAGAAATGCCTGGATTGAGCCAAAACCAAATGAAAACCGGTATGAGTTTCTGTTTCCTTACCTCTCTGGACCTTTCTGTGGGATTACACAAAAGGTCTCTTTGGAAATCTCTGCTACTTTCACCTCCAGTCTGTGCATTCTCTCCTGTGGCTGTTTTTCCTTTCATCATCTCTCACCAGCAAGTGAGAGCCTTTCTGTTTCATGGCTTCTGGTTTCCATGTCAGAACGCCTCCTGGTCAGGCCCAGCTGATGGTTGGGCTCTCTGGTCGATTCAGCTCTTTAGGGACTTTCCCACTGGAAAGGTACTTTACTCTCAGTGGTATCTCAGGGGATTCCAGTCTAATTAGGAGATAACCAGGATTTTACAACCTTTCATCATTATCCCTAGGAATTTCATTCCAGTGATTAAAAAAATACAGGAGATACCGAAGACAGACACCCCACTCAAAGCGAGTTCGTAGAGCCGCAAGATGTAGAATATCAGCATCAAACAGTTTGAAACTGGTACATAGCCAGATTTTCTAAATAATCACACACCCCGCTAATACCATACTAATGCTACTGAAGCATTCACTTGTCTGCAATTGAAAGTGCTGCATTTTTAATACCCTGGCATCATGGATCTGTATCTGCACTTGTATCCAATCGAGAGTCCCATGAGCCAACTAATTCCTACTGCTGGAGATACTGTCTAAATATCTTAGATTATATTTACTGTGCAATGCATTAAGCAATCCTGAATCACTCCCAGGGGAATCTTCCAGTTCTCTGTCTGTGCAGTTTGGCTCTTCAGCAACTCCTAGGCCATAGCTGGGTGTAACTCGGAGAAAGCTCTGATGTGAAACCCCCAAATATTTTACCCAAATAAAAAACACAGGATGTAGTTTGGTGTCAGTATTTTTCAGATAATCCTTTCCAGACTGGATTTACAGTTGACTGTGTTTTCCATTGGGCTGCATGGCTGCAACTTCTTGCTCTCTAATTGCAGGTATTTCTGGTCTCTCCTCATTTTGTCTGAGTAAAGCACTTGGGTGCTTCATCTTGCCAGCACAGAGCAGGGCAGGAAAGCAGAGGAAACCGAGATGGTCGGAGATCTTCTGAGTAAGAAGGGAAGGAAAAAAAGCCTGAGGTGCTAACACAGGTCCTAGTTTTTAGTTATTGTAAAGGTCAGGCAAGAGTCCAGCATGTATTAAAACATCCTGGCAAGAGCACTGCATGATTTCCTAGGGAAAGGAAATGGAGGTCTTGCAATCCTTCACTGAAATAACCACCTGCCAGCCAGGTGTCTAGCTAGCTAGGACTATGCTGTCTTGTGTTAGCACGAGTGCTTCACACCCACTACTGGTGCTTCATGGCTCTGCGGTCTTCAGATATAGCAACTCCCAGCGTTTCTTACTTGCATATGTGTGTGGGTATACACTTGAGTAGAAGGTGTTTTCTTTGCACTCTGGAAAGGGAGGTGAGGGGCTCAAAACTCTGTTTGCATGTACTACACACTTGCTCCATTGTTACTTTTTTCTAGGCATCTGCTTGGATGCTTAGAGGAAGCACAACACCAGTTTGATGTGTGGAGCAAGCTCCTAGTGCATCTTCCAATCCTGTTTAATATAAAGGCTTCAAACTGAGGATGGATCAGGTACTATACCAATAAAAACAGATGCTACACCTGATCCCAGCCTAAGGACATTGCTGTGGAAGCAGGATGCTGGGCTCAAGTTGGTGGGACCCACTTGGTTCATCCGTTGCTGTGGTACCTTGTAATCCAGCAGTGACCTGGTGGATGGGGTAGGAATTACAATGGGCACCTGCTGTTTCAGGGTGCAGGATGATCTGCTTTGGCAAATGCAGAAGTGAGAGGTAGAGCAGGGGAACAGAGAGAGCATGTCTCCACTTTATCGTTGAGATTTTTTTCCTACAAGACTTAGGGATGTCTGTTAAGTTTATTCAAAATTCCTATCTAAACCACTTGGATTGTTTTGAGGATTTCAAATCAACCTCCATTTCCAAGTCATTTTCCTTTTAAAGCCTTGGTTCTCTTTGAAGGCTAATGTGCATGTGCCATTCATTGACATTTTTGGCATAGTATAATAAACATAAAGAAATAGATCTCATCGCTGTGGAGGCAGTGGGAAGCTTTGAGTCCTTTGTCTCAATTTTTCTTTCTTCTAGCAGTCTGGACAAAGAAGTGGGGACAAACAGAGAGACAGCACTTCAGCCTTTCATTCTTAAAAAGGGTAGAACAGTACAGTTTGGGGATTTTGAAACAGTTGGTATGCAAGAAAATCGATTAGGCATTTCATTTAATATGAAATAAAAATGCGCAGCTATTCTCGTATGCTGTTTTCCAGCCTTCAGTAATACTGATCTACACAGCAGGTATTATTCTGTGACATTTAGAAAAGTTATGGAACAGCAGAGGAAAATAAAAAGAACTGATTCATAAAACAGATACTGGGTAAAATGTCCTTGACTTTTAAAAAAATCCTTTGGAAATGTCATCCAGAAACAATTTAGTGATACCTTGGAACACCTCTCTTCACTACTTTTTTTTGTTGTTTTGGCTGTATCCATGGGTGTCTCATGGAAGGACGGCAGGGAGAGCAGGGGGCCTGAGCCACCCAGCATGGCACCAGGAGCCAGCAAGCCCTTAATCCACACCCAAGCAAGTCTAGTCTTGCTTCAGCTGCAGCTTCAGTGGTGGTCAACCCATTCTGGCCGACGCAGATCCAGTTCATGGTGCCAGCGGGATTGATCCAGAAGCTGCTCAGCAGCCTTAGCGTGGGGCAGTGCTGGCACTAATGCCACCTGCCAACAGGCAGGAACCATGTGTCAGTGATAAATCGGAAGGACTGGGCAAACTTGGGTCTGTCGGTGCTTGCCTGCAGAGATTGTGTCACTTGGCCACTCCTCCCTTTGCTTTTAGCTTGAGCTTTTAGCACCCTCTGCTCCTGAGGTGAAGGCATGGGGCAGGGGGCTCCACTAGCAAACACCTATAAAATTTTTGGTAGCATGAGTCATCTTACTGCATTATCCCCTCTGCTCTGGTGATCAGTGCCATCCTCTGCTTTTGGCAGTCCAGCATGAGGTCTGCTCCTGCTCGGATGCACACCCAGAGCATGGTCATTTTTTCTTGTCTCTCTCTCCAAGAAATGAAAGCGTTTTGAAGCTTATGGATTAAGCAGGGAGGCAAAGACGGGTGTAATCTGAGCTTTGCTGTTTGCTTTCTCCTACCTTGCTGGGATGGCATAGGCGGATGTTTCTCTTTGTGCCTCTTGCTATTGTTATACAGACACTTAATGCCGCCTCGCAATGGGCTACTGCTATGAGGGGTAGTTTTTCTCCCCTTCCTTAGGCATTTTTTCCACTAGGGGTAGCTGCGTGGTGAACCTGATGAGGGAATCCATCTGGCTGAAAATAACATTTTATTTTCTTTTAAAATGCAAAAGGGTTCTTTTCAGTGAGATAAATCCCCCTGTCGAGCTCACCACAAGCTGCACAGATGCTAGTACTGATAGGGAGGGGCTGTTCTTGCCTTGCCTTTTAACGTGTTATTCATCACAGCCTTGAGTATTTGCTAGATTCAAGTAACTTGTGTAATCTAGTTTGAGGTATTTCACCATGAAATGGAGACAGACATTGTCCTCTGTTTCAGCAGGGTATGGTGAGGATGCATATGTGAAAGATCGTGTGGAGTCATTTAGGTATTTAAAACAGATCCAAAGCTGTTGAGGGAGCCCTACCATTTGGCCCTCTCCCAGCATAAAGTCTGAATTAAACGTGCTTTCTTACATAGATCTTGCCACATGTTTTTGTAGGGTCTGGGACTGCATGTCTTGCATTAGACCAGTGCATTTTGTCATAACATGATTGACTGGTGACAGATCTGTCCTGAACAGCTGGATGTATCTGATACCATCTATTTTTCATGTGTACAATATGCCAGCAGATAACCACTTTAAAAATACTAGTGATTGGAAATACTCCTTTGGGTAACATGCATCCTCAGAAACACATGCACATGCTCAAAATCAGAGGTGGGTTGGGTGGAGAAGGGATTGGGAATGGGGAGGCTGTGGAGGAAAAGAAACAGGCAAAGGAGGATCCGTGGCTGGGGAGCTCTCACTCAAGGTAGGTCTCTGGGGTAAATTTCCCCTTATCTCTTCCCCATGCTGGGTAACTCACAGTGCTTCTAAAGCACAGGTTGTTTTTTGTTTCTGCAGATAACCCCTGCATGATGTGAGTGAAGACACAGTGCCAGTTCTTCTTACGTGTTGTACATTTTATGTGACTATAAAAATAAAAATTGATGCTCCTCACTGCTTACCGTCTACATTTTTTCCTGTCATGTCTGCTCTGAGCAGTCATAAAAGGTTACTTGTGCTGTAGCAGGGATGTAAGATCAAGGATTTTATTAGCTTGCGGGAAGGCTCTTCCTTCCTGTCTGCATCAAACCAGATAATTTCTTTTCTGTTAGTAGCAGGTTCAAGCCCTGAAAACTAATGGAAAAAACTTCCTTTGACCTAAATGGTGCAAAGCCAAGCTTTTAGGCTCCTGTTTTGTGTGTCAAAGACTAATACTGTCATGGGAAGCGTAGGCAGCAGTAGCTTTCCTGCATAGTAACAGAAGACTGTGCTTCTAAAAATTCCTCTACAGAGTGTTTTTGCAGAGCTGCCTCCCCAGGGTTCTCCGTCTGTTTTCACACGGAGATTAATAACAAATTGTTTGGCTAATAAACTGCTCCCTGCTATCTCTGAAATTTGACCATTTCTTTTCCTTCCCTCCCATGGACAGTTATTAGATTACTGTCTGCCCCTGTGCTCCCACATGGGAGACATCACTAATATTAAATGCACAGCAATCGTCATGCTTCAGCTCCACAGCAAGGCTTTTAAGGGGTGAAGATCTCGGTGTATGGCTGAAAGAGTTGGTGCTGTGGACAGCTGCGTAGTGCTGAGGGCTGACCTTATTCTTACAGGACATAAAGAAAAGGAAGAGAGAAGAAATAAGCTTTGTGTACACTACTGTGATTTCTGCAAGAGCCCATTTTTTGTTCACAACTACGGAGAAAATATTCCTAGGAGAAATGGGACTGGGGTGTGAACCCGTTTGATTTACCAGCACCTCTGCAGGATGTGGGGCTGATGGTGGTTTTTCGAAGTGCTGTGTTCAGAAGGTCTGGACCAGGTGGCAGAGGGTATCCCAGCTGCTCCATTGGCAGAAACAGATGAGAAAAGAATAAACATCTACTGTGAAAACAGGCTTAAGATCAGGAGGGATCTTTGTGATCTTTCAGTCTGACTGCTCCCTAATACAAGCCCACATTAACACCTATTCTGGTCAAGTACTGGTGATCAAACTGCTGCCAAGATACCCGGTCCAGATTTGAAAGTTTCCAGTGATGGTACAACTCTCCACAGCCCTCCATGATGTATATCCAGTGACACCTACCCACTTTGTTAAAACAGCTACCTAACATCTGCCCTATATTTCTGTTTTTCAGCTTTTTATCTTGCTGCATTCTCCTCTGCTGGATCAAAGGGATCTTCTTCACCATGTTTTTGTTTCTGATGTAGACAGACTGACATCAGATTTTACCTCCTTGTGCCTTAAACAGAATAATCTGGGCTCCTTCACTTCCTTATTCCAAGGGCTCTGACCCAGCCACAGCAATGGTGCATCTTAGGGGTTTGCCCCCCATTGCCCACTCCCTCCCCTCTTCTCAGCTCAAGAGCAAGAGAAGAAGTAACTGAGCTGCTACCACTTGATAACCCTGTTGTTGAGGTGTTTCTTTCTAGTCCTGGTGGTAACTCACAGTGGCAATAGCTGCTGTAGTCGGGGTGGGAACATCAGACATAGCAAAATAATTCAGGTATCATAGGCATCTCCTGGTCATTAATCAGCATCCTGCCTGCCCGGTGAGCACAAGAACTGGACACGGGTTTCCAGTAGCAATCCTATCTGTGCCAGATTCAAAAGTAACATCACCTGGCTCCTCCTCACATAGTCAAATTTGACATAGTCCTTTAGGCTTTGGCATCACACCAAGAACTGACATTAGCTTATCATCTACTGTGAGTTTAATCAAGGTCACAGCTGGATAAACTTCTAAGAAAAAAAAGCCCAACCACAAATCTTTGCTTGTAGCTTTGTGTTACTTTTAAATGTTACTGGCAAATCATCCCCTTTTCAAGGCAGTAGGGACTGAGCATAGAACTACAGCCAGGAACTTTGGGAATCTAATCCCAAATCAACTTTCGTGTCTCCAGACTTTTAGTAGATCATCCCAGCAGGGATGCTTTTGGCTTCTCTGTGGCTCCAGGCCTGTTTTCTTTTCACCACCTCTGGGAGGGGAATCTCGCTGTTGTCTCAGGGGCTCATTAGGCTCAATCAGGTGATTTTAGGGTTTCATGGATGAAGTTTTATTGCTGATTCTCAGAGAAAAATGTTAGACCCTATTGTACCTCGTGGATGAATTTACTACAAAGAGTGAGTTTATTCCATTAATAGAATAAATTTATTCCATTTCCCCATAAAGGCGTTTTTAAAAAACACTGAATGAAAGCTTACGTGAATTCCAGTGGATGTGAAGAGATCTCGGAGTCCTGCCAATGGTAACACGTTAAGACACAGAGCTTGCTATCTTTGAAGTCAGTGGATGGTTTGCTTTGGAGTTAAAAGGGGGAAGTAGAAAGCAAAGCTTTAGATTCCACTGTGAAGTTTCTTGCGTATCCCATTCCTCTTTTATATTATTGTTTGTGGAAAACTGCCTATCTGCACGCTGCTTCCAAACAGATGTAAAGGCCATGTTCCTCAGGCAGACGAGGTACAAGAACAGTATTGAGGAATTGCTTCTCATTAGCTCATTTATGTGCTTTTTTGCGGGGGTGGAGATAATGAGATTCCCTTCTTGGTTTTGCTCCATTCTCTGTTGAGGTTGGACTTTGGAATGGGAGGAGAATGCACAGACAGTGATCTTGAACAATCCCCACACCGAACCACGCTCATTTGTTACACTAGACCAGGGCATTCATCATCACTGCCCCTCCTCGTTCTTGCTTCCCTTGATCAACAGTGGAATATTTAAACCGAGTTGCTTCTAGGTAGTTCTAAAATGCAACACTTGATGCTGCAGTGAGGGGAGAGTATTTGCAGTAAATTTAGTATTTTATAGGGCTGTTTTCCAGTATGTTTGCAAATTTAGGCAGACATTTTTGCATGGCAGGTGTAAACTGAGATGGCAATCTAACCAGTCTGTTCCCAGCCGTCCTGCAGATCTAGCCAAGATATTCCCTGCCCAGTGATTTAGAAGTAGTCCAACTTCTTGGGTATGCCAAATCTTGATTTTTTGAATTCCATTTTATGTGTTTTCTGATCACCAGGGAAGATTTATTTTCTATGATGCAAAAAAGAATCTGAATTGTTAAGTCCTTCAAAGCCACATACAGCCAACTGGCCACAGTCTTAAGTGTTGAAGTGATACAATTAAAAGTTGTGTGTGAGTGTGAGTGTATGAGGCATAAATAGTTGATCTAAATAGTTGATCTAAAGTTCTGCAAAACATTTCAAAACAAACCAGAAAAATCTTATATCTGTGGGAAGACCAGGACCATACTGCCAAATCTGAAAATGCTCATCTTTTTTCTAGCATCTGTTCAAGTAAAACAATTTCCCCAGCATTGTGTAGGCTATAAATTATGATAACTGTGTTTCTTATTTTCCTGTTAAAGAGATGACTCAGATACTAGGTAGAAGCTTAATTATTGGTCATGTGCATTCTTTTAAATATAAATGTTCATGTAAATGTTCAACAGAGCTCTTCAGAGTTGTTAAAACGTTCAGTGTATTCAGACTTGTACTTAAATACTTGGCACAGTCAGTTTCTTAAATGTTATGAAATCTGAGAACCATTAATCCTGCGCCTTCCACATTCATGGAACAGGATTTGTCTGCCTCGATGCATGTTTAATTATGTTTTTTACTTAGGCAGCTTTCTTATGTATAACAGTGTCACTTGATATTGCAGTTAATTTTGCTTGAATGAGGAGTAAAAAACTGAGCCCTTATATTTGTTACAAAGATTTGTGAAGATTTGGGTTGTTTTCCCTGCATAATCAGAAGACTTTGCTGTGGTTTCCAATTCCCTCCCCAGTGAAGTCATCTTAATAGTAATTTTGCTTTAAATCCACTGTATATATTGTATTTTTAAGGTTTGACAACACTACATAATACTAGGGTAAGGTTTGAAACATCATTCATTTTGACATCATTTGATTACTTTTTGTAATATCCTTGCAATGGGCAGTAAATCAGAAGACACTCAAAATGAGAAAGGCTGGCACCGATATAGCTGTTGTAATGCAGGCTGAGCGCAGTGTTCCTGCTGCAGTTGTCTCTAATCTAGGCCAGTCCCTTAAATCAGTCAACTTCTTTTTCGTCTATGGTTTCATTTCTTCATTCTCATGCATGTGGGCCAAAACTATTGTCTTCTGTTTGCTTCCAGCATTGCAGAGGAATGTTAAATTCACCCAGTAAGCTGTGCTTGTTTAATCTCTTCTTATAAATGTTAATACTCTTTCCTTTTCCAGTAGCTTTGGTTTGTTATATTTAAAATTGGAGCCTCAGAATCAGGATTAGGTGATATTACAAAACATGTATCCATGTAATAAAATTGATGTTCAGGACAGTAATAAGGATCTTCAGATGACATTTAAACCAGTTGGAAGTAAACCTTTAGGTTTAGGAAAATTCTGGCAATTTTTTCTGCTTGGTAAGAAAAAGACACTTATTCAGCCTTCTCTCTCATTTTAGGCTGGGAATGGAGTGCATAGTTTGGATATCAGCAGTGGGACATCTTATCAAAACAAAGCGTCCATGGGACCCATGTCTAATCAATGACTTCTAAGTGCAGGAGCTGTTAGATTGGAAACAAGTGCTACAAGATGCCAAGTGAGGTGCTTGAGAGCAGCAGTGGGATGGAGGAGACCATGCAGAAAGAGAGCAAGTCTGGAAGCCAGAGCCCTCAGCACGGCTCCATGAGAAGGGCTGTGGCAACCACTGTCACCTTTGATGGGGAAGCCACCATGGACCGGAGGAAAAAGAAGAAGAGAGAGTCCCGTCCCGAGTCAATAATAGTGTATCGGTCGGAGAATGAGAATAAGGTGGAAGAAGAACAGGCTGATGAAGAAGGAGGGGAGAGAAGCTCTGAAGAAGGTTCCAAGTTCCTGGGTCAGTCCATGGCAGATGGTATGTATTCCTGGGAACACCCACTTTCCATAAACATTTTTGATGCCAGCATGCACTAAGGTCAAATGGAAGTGACTGTGGGACCTCTCCAAGACTGCAGGCAAGGAGAGCTTGAGTTCGTACATGAAAACACTCTGAAATAAAAAGCATTAAAGGCCTATTTGGACTGTCTCCTGCAGTTCTTTGCAGAGGTTGGTTATTGCTGTTTTAAATGTATGTGCTTGTTGGGGTTGATCCAGAAAAATGCTGAGCATGCTTTAAGCCAATAATGCTATAATCAGGCCCCTGTCCATGCCTAAAACAACTGCCTGTTAAGTGAGCGGATGGAAGCAGATGGATTTAGTGGTTCTACCTGTGATAGGGAGTTTTACTCATTATCTAGGATTTGCTGTTGCCTTCTGTTTGCATATTCTCGGCACAGCTTCCTCTTTAAGAGTGATTATTTGGCAAAGTCATCGTGGGGCATCTTGGAGCCACTTTCACTTCTGATGTCTGTCCTGGATACCCTTGCAGGGAAGAAGTGTGGGAGGCACAAGGTGGCTAAGCCTCTTGTGAGTCAACAGTGCAGGCTGAGAGGGGCTTAAATGTGAATGCATGCTCCTAGTCCATCGGCCGCACCAGATTTGCCCATGATCCCAACCCCTATCCTCATGGCTTCTCTGCTGCCTTCCTATTTTTGTGGGCCACTTCAAACTGCTCAGCCTCCTTTTAGGAACCTTTGAAGACCTCCTTCCAAGCTAGTCAGAATTAAGACCAGGAGGAAGCATATTTTAGCCCCACAGAAGAGTCTATGGCCAGTACCACTGCAGGGACCATCCTAAAACAATGTCACTTGGAAGCTAAGGCAGTCTGTTTGTAACTTTAACACACATCCCAACATTTTCCTGTTTGGTGCCTTTGTTGATCCCTTAGAATGCAAATACAATTATATGAGAGCTTGTAAGGATTTTCTAAACTTTGAAAATTTATTTGCATTGAGATACAGTGCAAATGTAAAGTGAAATATTAGCTATTCAAGTATAACTCCATGTGTGGATGTGCTTATTCCAGAACAAGAGTCTTAGTCATATTTATCTAATTCACCCCAAGTGTCCATGCTGTTCAGGAATAAATCTATGAGGGTACCAGAGAAAATAGGCATACCATTTTGTATTCAGTGACTCTGTCTCGTCTCTTTCTCATATAATCCTGCAGCACTTTCCCTTCACATACTGTCCCCAGTGCAGATGCTGGAGTCTTTTCCCTTGTGACTTCTGTCATCTGGAATTCCTGTCTTCTCCCTCATTAGCTCTTCTTCCATTTTGTGCTATGATAATCTTCTTTATACTGCATTACTTCCTGCATTCCACCTTTTTTTTAATTTAACTATAACTCCATATGCACTATCTAATTGTCTTTGGGGATCTACACAAAATACTCTATACAGAAAATAAATCTAATGTAGATAAGTTTATCTGTGTTCGTAGGTGTCTGGAACATGCCTTTAGACAGCCGATATGTCACCTTGACTGGAACAATCACCAGGGGAAAGAAGAAGGGTCAGATGGTGGACATCCATGTCACACTAACGGACAAAGAGCTGCAGGAACTGGCTAAGTCAAAGGAACCTCCTAAAGGAGACCTACCTGAGAAGAAGAAATGTGATGTTGGGCTGGACAGAGGACCCCACATTGTCCTCTGGACCATCATGTGCTTCCCCGTCATTTTTGTAGTGTCCTTCGTGGTTTCATTCTACTATGGAACCATTACATGGTACAACATCTTCTTGGTGTACAATGAAGAGAGGACCTTCTGGCACAAAATCACCTTTTGTCCCTTTTTGATCATCTTCTACCCAATTATAATCATGGTTGTGTCTTTTTCCCTAGGCCTGTACTCAGCTTTGGCCCAGGTAGCATGGTCCTTTGGGTACTGGTGGCATGCTGTCAGGGATATGGAGAAGGGCTTCTGTGGCTGGCTCTGCAGCAAGCTGGGTTTGGAAGATTGTTCTCCGTACAGCATTGTTGAGCTGCTAGATTCTGACAATATCTCAGGTAGTCTCTCTGGCAAGAGCTCTGCGCAGGGGGTTGAGACCTCGGCAGTCTGAGCCTTTGTCCTGGCTGACTATTTTGGTCATATGCGAGTGGTTTTCACCTAGAAAATAACACACTGATTTTTATATATATATATATATATATATTTAAACACAAACTTAATGAATAAAAT
>NW_009232165.1:0-361 GCF_000690835.1 Fulmarus glacialis
CATAGGGGGTCTTGCTGCAAGCATGAGGAAGACGAGAAGCTCTCGCTCAAGCGGCCCCAGAGGAGAAGTCCATGCAAACCCCGTTTATTGGGGAGCCGGGAGCTGCCTTCGCCGGCAGCAAATCCCTTCCCGCATCCATCTCTGCTCCTCGCAGAGCTCCGAGCGGGACCACCGTCCTCCCACCCCCCCACCATCATCATCGTCATCCTCCACCCGAGTCCTCTCTCACTGCCCCATCATGCAGGCCATTTTGCAGGCGACGGCCGAGATGAGGGCGGCCCCGCGCCCGCTGCCTTCCTCCGACTGGATGAAGGGGATGTCGCAGCCGGGCGTCAGCTGCCGGACCGTGGGCTGGGAGGGG
>NW_009232165.1:503-1008 GCF_000690835.1 Fulmarus glacialis
AGTTTGAGGTCCTCCTGGCTCCGGCTTTCCCGCATGCGGTTGATGACGCCGGCCAGCCCGGCCGAGCGCATCTGGGCGGCGCGGGTAGAGACGCTCTCGCAGACCATCCGCACGATGTCACAGTCTGTCCCCGAGGGCAGCAGCTCGAAGGCCGTCAGGATGTTGTAGATCTGCTTGCGGTCGCCGGAGTCGCTGGGATGGGGAGAGAGGGGTGCATCGGCCAGGGGATGGGGGGGACACAGGGACCCGTGTGGGGCAGTTGTAGAGGGCTGGTGTGGGGTGAGGGGACAGGGGACCCCCATATGGGACACTCAGAGCAGGTTGGTGTGGGGTGACAGGATATGGGGACCCCAATATGGGACAGAGCAGGTTAGTGTGGGCTGACCCTGATGTGGGACACCCTGCTGTGGGGTGATGGGACAAGGGACCCAAATATGGGACAGTCAGAGCATGCTGGTGTGGGGTTATGGGACTGCGGACCCCCATGTGGGACAGCCTGGTGTGG
>NW_009232166.1:0-7544 GCF_000690835.1 Fulmarus glacialis
ATCATTTTTATTTGTTTATATATATTATATACCCCAAATTTCACCTCAAAGAACAAGCTGAAAATAATGTGTCTACAGACTTGTTCTCCTGGTTGCTTTAGTTTATAATGCAGCTCTTCACCTGTGTCCACATCAGTAACTGAGAACATAAAAGACATCTCAGTTCAGTGAGACACAGAGGGCTCATTAGGCAAGGTACCATTTATATGTCTGGTGACATCCATTTATTTTAGCAGCCTTACCTATTGCTCACTGAAAGGAAGGAAAAGACCTAAAAAAAAAAAAAAAAAAAAAAAAAACCAGGGGCACTTTTTTTTAAAAAAAAAAAAAAAAAAAATCAGTGGCACTTGTTCTTTAAAAAATCCTGCCTTGGCCAGCAAGAAGTACAGTAGGAATCAGCTGTGTAGTACATCCTCTGGTCCCAACACAATCCAAAACCAAGTACCTCTCTGATTTCCAAGGGTGTACAGAGCAGCTATTCCCTCATTCAATAAATTCAAGAGGAGTACTAACGTAAAACTTTACTGTGATCATCATTAATGGCCCTTCTTATTTCACCATCTCATTCAATCAATTACATTATTCAAGTAATGTGAGCATTATCTTTTATGAGCAGTATTTATTAAATACAAATAAAAATGGCACAGTAAATCTTATGCATTCACCTTTCCTATGCTTATGTTTACACTGATGTGTGAAAATGTTGAAAGCTGTTTTGTATCAACATTTTGTGCTTTTGAAACTTTAAGGAGAAAATAACTATTTCTTGAAGCCATATTCTTAAGAGGAAACACATGCACAAAACCAGATTGTTGTACAGAAATCAGAGACTATGGACAAAGCCACCTGGCAGGCAGAAAGAAGCTGGCTGAACAAGCGTATCAGATCATATGAGTTTGTTGAGCAGTTCACATGCACTGAATGCTTTTTGGAAACTGTACATACACACAGTGTCATCCTGCCACTGGCTGTTACACAGCTGAGGCTTAAGCCCATTATCTCTTCTAAATCCCCTCTTCTGGTTCACCCTTTGAGCCCTTATACCTACTAGCAAGCTAACAATAGGTCTGCATGACTCTTGATGTGGGGAGAGTGTGTACCATCCTCATACTTTTCCTTAAGTCAACACATGAGGACGGCAATATTTCAAATGACACCTTTTTATTCAGCTTGGCATTAAATGTTGTTGAGCTCTTAAAATGTAACTGCAAAAATGGTGCTATGGGATTTCATGTTTATCATCTCTTGATGGCTTCCATATTTAATGAGATCAGATGGTTGTTGTAAATGCCAATTCTGTAAACTCCACCTGGGAACCAAAAGTCAAGCTGTGTTTTGCATTTTTTTTCTGGCTCATGCATTATGATCTAAGCTACAGATTATTACAGAGTTTTCTTAGTAATTCTTTCAAAGGTAAGAACAAAGAACTTGAAGGGGTGCTCACAACCGCTGGGCCTGTCCTCTGGTGTTGCCTGGAAGGGGTATCATGCAACCCCTTCCATAAATGGATTTTCCAGAATCCCACTGCTATGATCATAAGAAGTATTTTAGAAAGAATTCCAGCCAAAACGTATTTATGGCCAGGTTAAAACAATTTGTTCTTGTGCTAACCTTGTCCTCTGCTTCGTATAAGCATTTCATTTTCCAGGTGCTAAGCAGAGCAAGCATGACTTCCCTGTATCATGGGCCAAAATCCAAACCAAGGCTTTGGCTCTTTGACCTTTCTTACCAATGCTTGTTGGGTCCAATTAGCTCAGAGTCAAGCACAGGCCCAGTTGGGAGGCAACAGCTAACAGCTGAGAAACAATAAGGAACAGATTTTTAAATTACCACATGGAATTCATTTACCTCCTCCCAGCTGAGATCAGCATCTGATTCGATGAGCACTTCTCTCTTACTGTTAAATTAACTCTTGTGACTTTGTCCTGAAACAAAGGAGAAATGCTCATGCTATCAGTTAGCAGTATTAGCTGGAAGGAGGTAAAGCACAGCTCTACCCATTATACAGAATCTAGTTGTAACAGCAAACATAGTAAGCAAATGAGGAATAAGGACATGGTCATGCATTTAGTGAAGCCACCAAAAAAATATTCCCCCAGAAGAAAGGATTTGCAGTGCTCATAGTGTCATCTGCAGCATTCTGTACTCATCCTTCTTGTCCTTGTGAATGTAATGGTGCATAGTATACAATAGTCTTATTAGAGCATTCCACAATAATATAGCTGTGGATTTGAAATTAGGAGGGTGTTTTCCTTGCTGTATTACATTTGTGGATCAGTTTCATTCTGAAATTAGATAATGCACCTAGGTTTTTCTATTTCATATTTCCTACTGATAACGATCAACTTCTAGCAAAATGTTATTTTTCTAGACCTCAGGTTCCTTGTGCCCTGTCTCTCTTACTCCAATCTACAGGTCTTCCTCCTCTTTCTATCCTGCATCTTGATTATTCTTTTGTGGTATAACTGTATAACCCTTTGTGGACTTGGTCTAACCACAGTCTAACCCAGCTGAATGTGAACCAGATCCTTTGCAAATGTCTTGTGGTTCTGCTCATGGGTAAAAGTCTCTCATTCCCTCATTTATTATATCAGACCTGCAGTTATTTGGTTATATAGCTTTAGATCAGATGTGGCTTACACCCTGTTAACCTGGATTGAGAGCAGGGCAAGCTCTCATTTTGCTGTAAAAGATGATACAGACAGACCCTGTGCTGATCAGGTTTGTTGCATCAGCAAATTTCATCTGTACAACTGCTTCCAAAACTGATGTCTGTGGGAGTCCGCAGGTAGCCCCTGTACAACTGATGATGTTGGGAGTCCAACACTGATGTCTGTGGGAGTCCGCAGGTAGCCTCTCTGCAGGCTGGTAATTCCCTCTTAAAACAACCTATTAGGTTGTCTCCTTTATTCTAGCTATTTCCCTGCACTAATTCCCATTTTATGTAGCCTAACTAATAACGTCCCATGTGGGACTATGTTAAATGCTTTACTGAACTCCAGGTAGATTAGATCTGCTGTATTTCTTTTGTCTGGAAGATCAGTTAGCTTATCAAGGAAAGCTATCATGTTAGTCTGGCACAGCCTATGTTCACTAAACTGTCATATTTATCTCATTTACCATTTTCCTTCATTTAACTGCTCTTATGTTTGCTAGTATTTAAAAGCTTTGCAGTCCTGCAAGGCCCGTTCAGGCCAGGCTAACAGCAGCAATGGGCAGTTCAGCATTCATCTACATGCTGCGTGAACTACACCTGTTTTGCTGTATGAACTACACCTGTTTTGCTCCAGTCACAAAATTGTTCCTCAGACTCAACAATTACCTAGTTAAAACTCCCTGCTGTTAGACTTGTAACACTGGGTCAGATGCAGGTTATCTGGTCCTTCAAGGTCTGACAGTATTGGGTTTTTTAAGTGTTGCTTCTACCTCTGACATAGTTATTTATTATTTCCACAGCCTTACTGGCCATCCTGCCTTTGTCCTCTGCATTATCTTTATTGAAAATTGAAGTGATTCAGTTTCAATGCCATCACAAGTTCGTTTGAATCTCTACCAATCTAAACTGCAGACGGCTGCAACCTTTCAGGACTGCTGTCCTTTTATTCAGGTGCCTGAAGAAATTTTTTCCATTTGTTCCAGTTTCATTACAGATAAGTGAATCCAGATCTGTAAGGCAAGCAGGAGTTCACAGGGATGAGGATGATATTGTGAAAAAAAAAAAGCTGAAATCTTGATACCTGCAGGGAGAAGATTCCTCACAGAAAATGTGCTATTTTTGCAGTCACATCTCATTATTGCACTTAAGCTGATGTCTCTGAGCTGTGAGCAGATACAGAGTCAGCTCTATATCAGAGGCAGATACAGAGTCAGCAGCAGAATGAAGTTGATTAGAACACGATGAAACATCAGGGCAAAGGCATTAGAGAGAAAAGCAGCAAGCAAAGTTTGGATAAGAAATCATTCGTATAATTCTATATATGATCATAAAGTGAGCCCATAGCAAAGGCAGTGATAGAGCTCAGGCTGCTAATACAATGTTCACCACTTCACAGTACTGCTTCTTTTGATCCTGTTACGTTAGTCTTGGTTAAAACCTATAACGGACACATGCATGAAAGCAGGGTATGTATAAAGGCCTGGCTGTCAGAGCAGCTGTCCTGATTTGCACACCTTGCAATGATGTGTCCTGAGGGCTTTGAATGAGCCTGTGACAGTAGTCACATTGGTGACAGAGGGTGATATTTCCCTGCACAGAGCAGGACAGGATAAAAAGCTTTCCCTCCTGAGTTTCGTAGTCATTGCCACTCACCCTACTGCCCCGTCCTCTCCTCCGTCGATGCACAGACCACAAAGCCATGATCAGTTGGTTTATGGGTAGCTTATGCTCAGACCTTCCCAGTTTCTTTGCACACTTATCAAAGCTAACTGAAAGCACCTCTCTAAGTTTCAAGCTTTTGTTGTGGCCCTTGGATATAATTTGCAGATGTGCTTTTTTTTGGTTTGTTTGTTCGCTATAAAGCTAATTCTGCTGGTACTGTTGCTGCTGATCCGATCCCCTCCGTACCGCCAGGAATCCCTCGGTGGCTTTAGCTCAGCACAGCCCTCTCCGGTCTTTCTCAGAAGCCTTGTATTTCTCTTATGAAATGGTGCATTTTCTAATAAACATGAGACTTAATTTGAACTTCAAATACTAGGAAAAGAAACCATTCCCAGACTGTAAAAGCAAGAGGGGATTAAACAGGGCAGTATCCTAATGGAGCAGAGGCAGGCCTCAATAATTAGAGAGACGTGAGGCTTCGGGTGTCACACACAACAGAACAGTGTCTCCAGAGGTTGTTCCCCCATACAAAATAGGATGCAGTGTTAATAATAAATGTGAGGCTTAATTAGGATCACAAATACTGGGAGAAGAAATCAACTCCCAAGCTGTATAATTATAAAAATATTAGAAGCTCGAATACTTAAAAAGTAACAGAGATTGAGGTTTTTTTCCCTGACTCACATAGACACAACATACTCTGTCAATGAGTGCATGAGTCCTAATGATTTTTGGCTTATTTGACACTGTCTTGGCTGGGGTTAAATGAAGAGCTTTTAGTTACGATCATGTTCCTCCAGCTCAAACAACAGAACCAGGCTCCTGTCACAGATGCTGTAACCCACTCGTCAGTGTCTGCATGTCACTGGTGAGCAATAACCTTTCCAGCAAGGTCAGCCTTTCCGAAAAGTAGAAAATAACGTGTCTAAAAAGCCAACCCTGCCTAAGCCTCAGTTTTTTATTGTAAAGTATCTTATCATATTTTCACCAATTTCTGACAGTCTGGGGGAAAATCAAAACAAATTTGCAGAGATTTTTGGTCGCCTGGAAAACTTCAAAGGAAAGAGTACACAGAAAATTTAGGAGAGAAGAATTTATGAGGCCAATTTCAAGGCCGATACTTGCAATGAGCAAATGCACATTTTAAATAATGCAGGCATTGATCTACATGTCACTAACAGTTATACTTGTTTCTGAGAAAGCACTTGTATTTCTACCTCACAAGTGTATTCAAAACAGCTTTAAAACAGTTCTGCTGCTTTTCTCCATCTGCATCTGAACAGCCACGGGATGACAAGGAAGGCTTTTGTAAGAAAACGTAGCAAAAGCTTCTTGTATCATAAACATACAAAGCAGTCACACTGGGTCACACCAAATGTTCATCTAGCTTGTATCTTTTTTCTGATAATAGATCTATCAAGATCATCTCACTCTGGATATGAAAAGAAAAAATAAAAAACATAGTAGGTAGAGAATGATCCTGCCTCAGTAAAGCCTACCAATCCTGATAGTCATTAAACTAAGGACATTTTGAGCTGGCAGTTATATCTGGTTCATTATTTGTTTTAAAAAAAAAACCATGCTTGGACCTCTCCTAGGAGAAATTGTCTATTAAGTTTTTTAGCTATTTTATTTTGGCTTTCACAATATCCCATGGCAGTGAGTTTGAAATTTTAACTGTGTCTTATGAAGAAAAAAAAAGCACATTTTGTTTAAACGTGTTGTCTCACCACTTCTTTGGATGGGCCTCTTCTTATAATATTTCCCTAGTTACGTTCACAATTCTCTTCTATTTAGAGACTTTATAATTACATCATCCCTCTTAATTTTTTTTTTTTTTTTGAGTTGTAGTGTACTTATTCTGTCCTAACACGGAATAGGGATAACCAGAACTGCATGCTGTGATGCCAACATACCAAAATCTCTTTGAAATGATCAGATAAACGGTGACTTCTGCTTAGGTTCTGACAATAGGCAAGGTTGGAAACTGAGTACTGGGCAAGAGCTGGGGCTTTAGAAGGTGCTTAGTATGGCCTATCCCATCTGAAATCAGTAATGATTCCTTCCTCCCTTTTGCATCAGCAAAGGGGAGAAATTGAGCCATAATATCTGAAAATCCAACTCCTCTCCTAAGGTTTTTATGGGAAGCCAATGAGATAAATGAATCATCGTGAAGGTAGCCATAATTTTAATTTCTTACATGAGGCAGTTATTGAGTCTGAATACACAGTTCATTGCTCATTCTAGTGCTAACCTCACAGGATATTGAGCAAAGTTTCACAAAAGGGGTAAATTTATTGCCTGGAGAGTTAAAAAGTTCTCGAACTGGAACCAAACAAAAGGAATACACTGATAACATGGGAGAATTCTGCAAGAAATCTCTGCAGGATACCTAATGCAATGCTGTCACACTGATATTTTTCAGAGATGCTCAGATGGCTGCCATCAAAAAGGGTCATAAATACTTGTTGCCTAACGTAGGGCTTTTGCAACCCAAGGCACATCAGTGTGCTTCCTGAGTGTAATTTTAGGGCAATCTCCAACTCTGGGTGCTTCAAAAGTGATCAAAGTTTTTGGCCAAGACTACACAGATTATTTTGTCTCCCTGGTTATTCCACTGGGATGAATTCACGGTGAACTCATACCCTAGGCCATCCAAAAGCATGGCAAAGGATTGGCTGTGTGTTGCAAGTCAGCAGCCCGCTGTTTCAAACATGAATGAAAGAAGTGTTGTTCTGCAGCCCATCCTGGTTTCATAGTTGTAATTGCAAAGACATCTGAGTTGATATGACCAAAATCACAAGCCAGTGTTGTCTTGAAGCACTATTGTTGTAGGATCTTCCCAGGGAAAACCAAGTAAAAGCGAGGGGAGTCTGTCACATGTAGAAGCAGCAAATACTCTTTTTTTTTTTTCCTGTGGTGAACATTTTCCCTCAAATTACCTTTAATTGAAGCAAAAATAATGGTAGTGAGATCCTTAAGGAAATCTATTTGCAGTAAAGGTTGTAAAACAGAAAATATCGCAAAAGATACGGAAGTGCCATATAGAGGCATAAGCTGAAACCAAACATTGGTCAGAATCAGTTTTAAATTAGCGATAGAATTAGTACTTACATTTCAGATTTTTCTTGAGGTAAAAGTTAAAAAAAAAAAAAAAAATTCATTTGGTGACAAGTGGTGTCCCGCAGGGGTCCACCCTGGGACCAGTACTGTTTAATATCCTCAT
>NW_009232167.1:0-6493 GCF_000690835.1 Fulmarus glacialis
GCCCATGCTGCGTGCATTGGTGTCGATGCCCTTCTGTTAGGCTACTGATCCCGCCACCTTCCTGGCAGGGGAAGCCCTAATTCCTGCATGACCATTCTCAGGTGCTTCTATGGCTTTTTGCCTGGAAGTTGAGAACTTTTTATGTAAGGATTTGATTTCAAAACCATGTAATGGCTTCATCATAAATGCAGAAAGTAATGTGATAAAGTAATGATTATATTTGCAAACCAATAATTTTCAGTGACAGCTTTTCTTTGATCTGTTAAAAAGATCCATTATTGTTCAGGATGGGTATAATAAATTTCATATAAAATATTGAAAATACTAATTAATTATGGTAATCAATTACTATAAAACTTATCTGATTACATAGAAGTAGTTACTGTAATGAGCTTTGCAGCTTGAAATATAAATAATCCTTCCATATCAGGGTGAAAAAAGCCTACAAAGATAACCTTTTTGGTTACATGGCCTTAAAAGAGGATTATAGAGATATAATATATTCTGGTACTCAGAAGTCGGTACTGTGAAAGCATTCTGCATAGATATCTCATATTTCTTCATGGCTTGACTACTTTCTGTGAGGGGTTTAATGACCTTTTGTTATGTGCATCCCTGTAGTTTTATCACACTTGTTTTATTTTTTTATAATCCTGCTTTTGTGCAAATAATTGTAGCCTTTCTAGTAACTGAAAATATCAAAGTTGCACCCACCATATCAGATTTCCAGAATAACATTTTCTTTCCCTGCTTGCACAGATGGAACACCGTGCAGGCATGTGCTCAGGCACAAGCAGGCGTGCGCATTAACTATCAGCACATTGCACCTCTCTTAGAGGTAGATCACACCAGTTAGTTCCAGGCTGTAGTCAGCAAATGTTTGCACTATAAATTGCAGATATTGAACTTATAATTGACCTTTCTTAATGTCATCATACTGCAATTCCTTCTATGTGCTGTTTTTTGAGAGTGTATACCTGTCTTGAACAACGTGGTAGGAGAACATAAAGTAGACACTGCTACCCTCTATGCTACATTGACCAAATTCGAACAAACCCACTGCTGAAAAGTCTGACACAGTTGTATTATCTCAGACACACAATGGAGTGTGTTTTTTAAGTATATCTGTTCAACAGAGGTCTTAATTTTCCCCTATCACTTTTAAAAACAAGCTAGGGTAACCATAGGACAGAGGAGGGGAGCTGGTCATAGTCATACTCATGCTGTTCCCACACATATTATCAATGTATGGCTTCTTCATTACGGGTAAGCAAAAAAGCTAAACTATATCTGGTATAGTTCCCTTTAATGTAGAAGTGGGCATTTTTATTCTTTCTTCTCTCTAGTGCCACAGAGCAATTTGGTATTTTGCATAGGTCTGAGGGTAGGAAAATACCAGGAAAATACAGTTCTGAGCACCTATCGTGTAAGAGAAGTACAGAAATAGGTAGAGACAATAATTCCTGAAGCTTACTATTTTGAGGCTTCTCTTCATACAACTTGTAAAATCTGACAACTATTTCAGGTCTCAATATTTCCATCCTTGTTTTTACTAGCAATGGAAGATGCTTAAGAAAACATGGTTAAAGACTTAATACTTAAAGACACTTAAAAACACTGTTCAAGCATGGTTAGCACTTAGTTTTGGTTCCAGAAGTTCCCCTCTGTTTTGCTAATAGAATTTGGCCTCTATAAGCATTTGACAGCTAATAAAAAGCTCCTTATACATAAATAATATTTTGTTTGTAGAGTTCATTTTTGCAATGTTTTAAATAAGAAAGGCAGCAATATATATTGGTGAGTTTGGTGAAAAGAGCAACAACCACAAAAAGATCAGTGCATTGTTTAAAATGGAAACTTAAACAAGTTTAATGGAAACTTAGCATTTGAAAACAGTAAAGTGAGGCTATGGGGATGTGTGCATGAACTACTACTGCTTTTGGTCTACTGTGCCTTTGGAAGACAGTGTTGTTTTATGAGGAAAAACTATACCCCAACTATACACTGCAGAGTGTTTAGGGCAGCTTTCAGAGACACACCAAAAAGTTACCTACCAGTTGTCTTGGCAGGTCATTGCTTTTACTACAAAGATATTTACAGCAGCTTGATGTGCTGAAACCTGATTTTATTTCACTGATGCAACAGTTGCATGAATGATCTCCTTAAGTCCCCATGATCCACCTGATTGCATCTTTCATTCCTGCCAGCTCCTTTACAGCATTGTGAGGCATAACCATTCTGGAGCAGAAGATTTTTCAGATATTCTGTAGGTCATGGTATAGTGAAGCAATGCCTTTACTCACAAACGTTTTATATATGCTAATTTTCTGTGTCTTAGAGAGGAAAGTGAAAGCTTATCCACCAAGCTATTGACTGGCCCATGGTGGTCCTGTCCAGATATTTTCTTAGGTCCTAGGAGTAATTATTTCTGTGTTTTCTAGTGGTTTGTATTAAAACACAGGGAGTCTAGACAATATAACATTTGAAGAAAGTAAAGTGAGGTTATAGGGATGTGTACATGAACTACTACTGCTTTTGGTCTACCATGCATTTGGAAGACAGTGTTTGTTTTATGAGGAAAAACTGTACCCCAAGTATATTTGAAACTGAGCTTTCTGGGATGTACTACCACATTAACTCTGACATTTGTTGGGTTGGATTATGCTGCTTGACCTCCTGCTAAAATGCAAAGATGTGTTATAGCAACAGAGCACCAAAAACAGCCCAGAGAAGTTAATGATGCTTTAGATAGATTGACCATCCTTTTATTCAGCTAATCCTCTGTTCTGCTTTTTCTGCCACCTTTTTAATTATGAGGCCAATGAAAACGGAGGAATCTTTTTTATCATCAACTTTATAAGACAGATAAAAGACGAAGACAGAAATATTTTGTTGGTCAAGATTGCTTTCAGAGTTGTTACCATTCCACAGAAAAGCAGAGATTAAAGTATGTGGCACAGCCTTGTAGTGTGATGTCTCGAATCAGACTCATGGTCTCACCCATTTTTTGTACTGAACATTGCTTGCTTGCATTGGCAGCATTCCATATGGTTAATACATGAACCAATTCACAGATCTTTCTTCCTCTATTACTTTAATTTTTCTTTGCTAGGAATAACGTGCCTGCACATCCTTAGTACTTGGCACTATTCTGTTTCTCTTTCAATCCTAGACAAGAAAAACAAGCTGAAATCACCATTATATATTAATAGCCTCGAATACTGGGGATGGTAAAATGATTCATTAGTTTTATCTTAGAAAATGGAGATGTTTATTCATTAGTCACAACTTTATGAATCAATTGTTTAATGGGAAACTAATCTTTTTTTTTTATTTGGAAGAGTAATTGTTTGACATTTTTTTCTCTTGATTAAAATCTAGCTCTTCTAAGTACGAGAGAAAGTACAAGAGAAATTTGAATTCTTTCATAGGAGCAACTAGTTGCACTAAAAGCAACTATATCTTTTGTGCGTGTATGCTTAGTCAAGTATAGGGAAAGGGCAGAGTATTTTCACATACGCACCCAACAGTAGAACCTGATTATATTGAAGAAGAGAACTGAATGAAGGGTTCACTCAGGCTACCGAAAAGAGCTTTCAATTCTTTGACTAAAATACGCACAGAGAAAATTAGTCATGTCAAGAATCCTGTTTACAGTGTTGGTGTGAGAGCCTGATGTTATTTGAAGTCATGGATTGACTTATCAGTGAGTATTCCACAGCTTAGTCCCCAAACACAACTCAACCTGATTGTTAAAAGGGATCTGAGGACCTCATTTCTCCAATTCTGGGCTGCTTTCTGCAGTGATTTTTCTAAATAAGAGCGTATGAATGTCAGCTTGCCCTGTGTTATCTCCAATAGTGGTAAGTCCCTATGACAGTGCCTTCCCCTATACCTTCCCACAGCCCAGGTATTTTCAGCCCCAATTCATACATGCTTCCAACTATGTCGTAACGCTCAATGGAATATTTTGCCATACCGATCCTGTTGGTTTTCAAAGGCAGTATGCAAAGTAATCCCTACAGTGAGGGCGGTTAAGTGTTTTGGCTTGCCACGATGCTTCACAGCAGAGATGGACTCTGAATGTTATCAGTGCTGAAGGTATGACTTAATTAACGACTACAGATTGCATTAAATTAACTTTGTATCTATTACCAATAAGCATACCTATAGTTGAGATTTGATCAGATTTTAGGTATCTTTGTGAGGGAATTTGTGACCTTATGTTTTCTTTGATCCTTGTGCTGTTCCTTGGTATTGTGAAGTCAGGATGTTTGGTTTTTCTTTTTCTTTTTTTTTTTTTCCTCTTTGCTTCCGTACGTGTATCCATCACTCTACAGTCACCTAAGGACTGTGCAAAAATAGCCCTCCAGTCAGAGGTTTTATCACATCATCCACAAGTAGTCAGTCCTCACGTCACATTTTCTCCTACTTGCTCTAGCCTTCAGACTGCCTTGACCTGGCTTATGTTATCACTGAGTTGGGTTAAACACATTACAAGGTCAGCTTTCCTCAGTCCCTTGCCTACCAGCTATTTGTCTGGGTGGCTTCAAGGCCTCCCACTGATTGTGCAGGGCGTATTTGTGACTTGTGATGTGCTGCATGAAGAACCATCTCCTTTTGTTTGTTCACTTGATTATTCTAAGTGGATAGGTCATTCCTAGCAACTTTTTCCATGTCCTATCATAATTTCTTTTCCAGGATGAAATGCACTTGTTTATTCATTTGTGCCTCTCATGGGAAACTTTTCCATATTTTGATAGTCCTTGTTACCCTTCTTTCGATTTTCTCCATTTCTTAAAATTTCCAGTGTACCTTTTGTTTTCTTGAGTGCTGCTGAACATTGAACTGATGTTGCATAGAGCCACAGATCATAATCCAGAGATGATCTCATCCTGGCCACTTTGTGCCCATCCACTCAGCCTTGTAATGTCCTGCAATTCTTAACAGTCAGCCTTTGCCCTCTATATCCTGAATAACATGGTACCATCGGCAAACTGTCAGCCAGCCGACTCCTCTCAAGCAGAAAACATTTATTCTGAAGTACACCAATTCTAGACTTTCTGCTATTTCTAATCATTTCCCTAGTACAGACATCAGCATCTGTGGTTCCCCAGATCTGTCACATTTTTTTTCCCCATTGAAATCCATTTATCATTCTTCAGTCCTTAGATGCCAAGGCTTTTTTAAGCATGACATTATATCCTGCAAGTAGTAATTTAGCTATTTCATCCCTGAGGTCCTTTAGGACCTTTAGGCAGACACTGTCTGGTCCTGCCTCTGTAATTTTCCCTCCTTCTTCTGCGTAATATGTTCTTCCATGTCCATCTTTTTCTTAATTTTATACTCCAATTTACTGGATTATTATCTGTTTGGGGGGGGGGGCGGGGAGATGATGTTGTTTTTTGGGTTTGTAGGTGTGTTTGGCATTTTTCCAAACAGAAAGCCTATTTCTGGTGAGTCACATGTCTTTACTGAATAGTCGTAGTGTTGCCTGTTCCCTCCTCCCCTTACTCCAGTAGGAAGGGATATTCCTATTGAAAGGAGTTTCATGGTTAGCTCATGATGGAGAAGTGTGTAGTGCTCATTTGGGCGAAGCAGTGCTGTCTTAGTTATTTAAAATACTTCAGAAGTTAAAACTGTCAACAGATTTTATTGATCATATATGATATGAAAATTTCACTGAACATGTTTTTTTATGAGTTTTTGTGTCTTCTAGAGGCCTTTAAAACTGTATGTGATGTATTAGTATCAGAGATTACAGACTTGATGCTGCAGTTCTGGATTCCTTGTATATTAGGTTTTGGTAGATGGTACATGTTGAAACTTTTTCCCTAATAGAGAAAATGGTGTATTCAAATTTTATCTTTGCTGGTGCTAAATAAAACAACCTGAACAATGTTTTCACAGTGAAAATGCAGTGTCAAGCCTTTAGCTTTATTTGGATAGCTTTGTTGAGGCTAGAAGGCAATCCCAAACATGAAAATACCTGATCTTGGATGTGTTTCTTTTTGATGGTGTTTATTTTTCCCTTATGTCAGAGGGAAAAGAGTTTTCCTATTTTAAGACCGAAGAAGAAGAGGAGAAACGGCTTTAAATATTTTAAGTGTTTCTGACAGTTTTTGAAAAACTGAAAATTTCTGCTGGATTCAAAGCTTATTTACTTCCGTGGGAGTTTATCAGTTTATCTCAAAGGATTTAGATTCAAGTTCTCATTACAAGGTTTGAAAGGTTCACAGACTGAAACAGTAATAGTACCACAAAGATAACCAGGAGCTACTCTAAAGGCTGTATCAATAAATATTTATATTTTAGCTTTATATTTAAAAATAATAACTTTAAAACAAAAAGGATACATTTATAGGTAGGACTAAGTAGACTATTTTTTTCACAATATTTTAGACTTCTGATTTAGCATTTTAGTTAAATCGCTGAAGTAAACTTACTAATACGGAGGTCTAAATTATCCAAACACCAGAACATTTTCTGTAAT
>NW_009232167.1:6504-9183 GCF_000690835.1 Fulmarus glacialis
TTGTAAACAAAGTCTACTTATTCTAAATATGTATATGAATTGCTTTTTACTTAGCAAAAAACAAATAGATTCATCTCAACTTGTTTTGGAACTTAAGAAACTTGATGGTAATTTTCAGTACTATCTCATAAAGGACTATGACATTCTAGTGGGAATAAAATAAATGTATACAGTGTAATTTAAAAGAAAGTAATATAAAGCATTTCCTGTAACGTTGATTCTCTTATTATTGCTGTACAACAAATTCTCAGAAGCAAGCTAGCAAAACAGATAAAAGAAAACAGATAAAAGAAAACAGATAAAAGAAAATGATAGGTTAAAATATCATTATTATTATATTTTTTCTTTTAATATGTTATCATAATTATTAAAGTAATGTTTACCAGTTGTTTTTATAAAAACTTTTGAAATTTATCTTTTAGCAAAATGAAACATTTTGCGGAATGAATTATGGCCTGATAATATGTAGCCCGTTTTGCTGAACTAAAAGTTTTCTAAACTTTCAAACCTGCATTTAAGCTATTTTTTGACTTAATAAAACTGCAAGGATAGTTGTATCACAGAGAAATTGTCTCTCTATACTTGTATCTAACCAGCCACTCTTGTCAGAAAAAGCATCTTTGCTAAACAGCTGCATAAACATTTGGGATGCTATTGTTATCAGAGGAATTGTCCAAGTGTGCATGTTTTTAAAACATACCATTATGCTTGGATTGATAGCCTGGGAAGGGAATTTTGAATACCGTATAATACACAATCTTAATCAGCTGTCACAGCATGTCAGCCACTTACTTGTTTACCAAAGCAGCATCTAAATGAAAAGATAAGTTGGTTACTGTAGTTACAAATGATAGAGCATCAGGAAAGTACTCTTTTCAAACCAACCTTTAAGCTAGAGAGGCATTATAAGCTGGTGAGTATTCCCTGGATATTTGTTAGAGAAGATATTAGCAAGGGTTGCTCTACTTACTCTTTCTCTAACTTTTGTTTTAACATAGTATTGGGAAAAAATTAATTTTGAAAATCATTTCTTCTGCAGTTCCTTCCTATGATTTACATTTCCAATTCTGTCTTTAAAGTGGAACAAATCCCTTCTTTCTGTTTGCCCTGTAATTTAGTTTGAAAATATTTTCTCCTTTTGAAATGTGAATAGGTTTATTCTGTTGAAATTCCTTGAATCAGTAAATGCTGCTGCTTAACTATCTCCTCTTCGGAGAGCCTGGGCGTGGCCTTGCAATTTTACTGCCATCTTATCGTCCTAGCCCCGTTTGGGAATTGATCAAACAAATTCTCGGGTCCACTAAGTCTGTTTGTGTTTGTTACTCAGTGGAAGAATAATATAAAATGGCAGATCTGGCTGGCTGAGGGTTGCTGTTGAAGGAGGGAGAGCATCCAATTATCCAGTGAAGTTTCTGAACAGAGCTGGACAAATCATTCCCAAAGAAACCCAAAAGTACACAAAGCTTATCTGAAATGTAGTACAGCAAAGTTGAAAGGCACACTAATGACCCAGTATCCAAAGAAGACAGGCCATGTACACCTGAAATTATACAATGTCATGCCTTGGCTATATATCAGGTCATGGCAGATGGTGCCAGGACTTTGAAGCTTTCTGGATGTAACTTAGGCAATTCTGGGTAAAAGACAAAAATTTAAAAAATATTTGAAGGCTTCTCAAATTCAGGGAAAGTTAACATATGAGTTTTCCAACCTTATCATATCTCTGTACATACATCTGAGTCAAAACTGAATCTAGTCCCGTTCCTCCATCCTTTGTCGTTTGAAGACATTCCTACTAGACTTTGAACTCTGTGTTTTGAACCCCTCTCCAGTTTTTCTATCTTCTATCATTTTGGTTTTTTAGGCAAATATGAAGTAAAACTTGGAGTCAATGACAGCTGCTGTGGCTTCACTTCATAAAAGTTCACCATTGAAAACCCTAACAAAAGCCTTGAAGTGTGACTAAGCTCTTAGGCTTGTAGTATTTGGCCTTTTTGTGACTCTAGGTGTGAGAACAATGTGAGGTCGATTAGCACGATTGTTTTGTCTCTGACAGTTATAATGCACATTCAGTTGTTTTGCTACTGGTGGAAGTTTCCTTCTTCAGGTATCTGTCTTTAGGATTGTCTGTATTACATGCTAAATGTAGCCCTAAACCAGCTTTCTCACCAAAGTTATTCCTGGTCTAATTTGCTACCTTCTTAGAGTAACAGCTTTGCAACAGGGTTAAAATGGTGTTTATGGCTGTGGGCTACTGAGCCAAATATCCTGGAATCCATACCCTTTCTAAGAAAAGAAGCTACAACTATAGCTATTTTCTTTGGATTTTCTCCTTAAACACTGATACTCTTGAGAGCTTATAGCTGCACTGGCTGTCAGATGGGATAGGGGATATTTGTGTCCCTCTCATGAAAGAGGGACATGAGGAGAAACATTTTATCCTTCTACCTACAACAACTTCAAATACCTATCCAGTCCTGCTGTCTTCGTAGGAAATTCAAAACTTCTTGCTCTCACAAGTGGAGTTCCATATTGTGAACAGACATCCCTGGGGCTATCTGATATATGATATAACAAGCAATGGAAAAAAGGAAAAAAAAAAAAAAAGGAACAATAAAACAGAAAAAAAGAAAGATAATAAAAAAATTGCCTCCTAACATTGCAAAGACAGTTGGTATT
>NW_009232167.1:9203-12135 GCF_000690835.1 Fulmarus glacialis
AACCAGCTCAAGAGAGAAACTCTGCTTGGGTTAGAAAAACTAGAAAAATGCTCAAAAAGAATTATTCAATCTCATCAAATAAATACTTTGTCATGACAGAACTGTAATTTCAGAAGGTTAGATTGCTTCTCGTATGAGTTTTTGCTTGATATAGATGCACAATTTAATTTTTCTCACTAGGAGGTAGAGAGATTATTGTTTGATGTATAATTGGATATATTAAACACTTGTTTTAAAGTTGGCATATGAGTAAAAAAAAAAAGAAAATGTATGGGAGAGACGCTAACTAAAGAGCCTACCATAATGTTCTCTCAATCATAGCAGTTCATCTTTTATGCATTCATCACCCCTGGCATTTGATTACATCAAATTTTCATTGGAAGTATATAGAGTGGATTCCCACTCACTTTGTTGACTCTTTTTTTTGACTTTACCATGGATGGCCTTGAAGAAAGAAGTGTGTTTGCAAGTTGCTCTGAAGGTGGTGAACTTCAGAGGTCTTCAGACCTATTCAGTAAATTAGTCATACTATACCAAGTCAAGTGACCAATCTTCTGTGCTAGGAACAGACACATGTATGCTTTCATTACTCTTGTTACAGATGAGCACTTGGTAAATGAAAAGCATCTCCAGTAATTGTGTCAGTCTCATGAAGACTTACAAGTTGCAGAATGAAATGTAGAAATTGAGCTGGAATTCAGTAGGAACTTAATAGGTGGAGGAATTGTATGGGTTTGGGCAGTTGGCTTTCCTGGGTGATACTCTGCCTCCTTGAACAAAGGGATCAACTATATGGCAGGGTTGCTGTGGCTTCTGTAATGTGAGATCCTGCTGGGACTGTACATCTGTCATGGTTTTAAAATAACACTGCTGAACATGCTCTAAGTGTGCAACATATTCTGTGTGTGCCACAGCTCATAAAACTGGCAGCATCATCAAGGGTGGAAATGACATTTAGATCAAACTCTTGGACATTGCCAATTTCTGAAACTTTCATGTTGAAAACTCTTCTGCTTAGCCATGAGGCTGAACAGAAGAATTAGCAATATGGTACAAATCACAGTATACATATTGCCATAATTCTTGGATGATTTTCAGTGGGAAATCTAGAAGTAAAAAATTGAATACCTTTCAAAGTGTTTGCACATGCATTTTTGCAAATCTGTGCCACCTATTATTCAGTGACATTGATTATTTTCATGTAAGGAAATCCTAGTTAGCCTTCAAAAGACTTTGCAAACCCAGATTGCTTTTCCTCAAGCCCAGACTTGGAAGATAAATTCTAAGAGAGAGAGTGTGTGTGTGTATATCTCAGTAAAAAAGCAATTGTGCCAAATATGGCCTTCTAGGTCAGTAAAATAACTGAGCTAATAACAGGGCATGCTGTTGTACATAAACCCATGCAGTTTGGCTGATTTAACTAATTGTCATGTTCCAACCTCCTCCATGGAGGACATGGGGTATACACGCATAAATTGAAATGTCATAACAATTATGGAATTATTTAAAATATATATGCATGACACTTCCGTGTTGCTATTGAATAATAGTTTTCAGTGTTATGTTGTTGTATGATCTTTTGGAAGATATCTGCAAAAAGTTGTCTATTCAGTTTTGGCCATAAGGCTCTCTTGTTTTTCTTTCTGATATTATTGTTCTTTTTTATATAATTAAAGAACATAGAACTATAACAGGTCTATGACCGTCCTTATTACATATGATTAATGCCAGATCGATGACCAATACAATATCAAAAAATCCTGACAACTTTACATAGCTTAAAAATCATAACTAGGATTTTATGCCATAGCAAGGATGAATAAATCTGGGAAGGGGAAAGCTTTCCAGCAGGACATAAATTAAGTGAAATTTTCAAAAGAAAATCAATTTTTTTTTTTTTTTTTTTTATTTCATCGATATCCTCAGAGAGGAACATGAGACATTTTATTTCTGAGCAATATCTTTTTATTTACATCTGCTCACCTCATTAGCACAGTAAAAAAACAAGATCCTGTACTAGAGCTGATGAAATAATTGCTGCAAGCTGAATGTTTAGACACATTGTACAAGTTAGGTGTAAAAAGTTTACCATTAGGATCCCTTGTGCCCTGAATTTATCATTCACTCCCAATTAGGAATTTTCTGTAGAACAAATAAACAAAAATCCCTCAAGGACCAATTCTTCAAGATGTTGAGTGTATTGAGATGGTGAGCATCCCTTGCTTCAACTGAAGTCATCTCTCAGTTCACGCGTTTGTTCAGGCTGATGTGCTGGAGTCTCCTATACCCACAATAATCATAGAATCATAAAATAGTTTGGATTGGAAGGGACCTTTAAAGGTCATCTAGTCCAACCCCCCTGCCATGGGCAGGGACATCTTCAACTAGATCAGGTTGCTCAGAGCCCCGTCCAACCTGACCTTGAATGTTTCCAGGGATGGGGCATCTACCACTTCTCTGGGCAACCTGTTCCAGTGTTTCACCACCCTCATTATAAAAAATCTCTTCCTTATATCTAGTCTAAATCTACCCTCTTCTAGTTTAAAACAGTTAGTTCTTGTCCTGTTGCAACAGGCCCTGCTAAAAAGTTTGTACCCATCTTTCTTGTAAGTCCCCTTTAAGTACTGATAGGCTGCAATAAGGTCTCCCCGAAACCTTCTCTTCTCCGGCTGAATAACCCCAACTCTCTCAGCCTTTCTTTGTAGGAGAGGTGTTCCATCCCCCTGATCATTTTTGTGGCCCTCCTCTGGACCCGGTCCAACAGGTCCATGTCTGTCTTGTGCTGAGGGCTCCAGAGCTGGACGCAGGACTCCAGGTGGGGTCTCACTAGAGCAGAGTAGAGGGGCAGAATCACCTCCCCTGACCTGCTGGCCACGCTTCTTTAGATGTAGCCCAGGATACAATGGCCTTCTGGGCTGTGAGCGCACGTTGT
>NW_009232168.1:0-26342 GCF_000690835.1 Fulmarus glacialis
GGGGGCGGGAACAAAGCCTGTTGTTACAATCACGTACTCTAGAAGAGCAACTCCAGCCTTCAAGTAGCAGAGATGTTTGTGTTGACACAACCACATACCAAAACCAAAAAACCCAAATGCTTCTAGGTGTTCAGAGCAGACGTTGCAATCACTTCTTATAACGCTAGAACTCATCTTCATCAAATTGCTCTTCTGCACTTTCCTGCCTACTCAAACAAGTCCCCCACCTCACCTAATAAAGAACTTAGATTGCACTCTAAACCTTATGTACTTGCAGACTTAGTCTCATAAAAAAATCTCTACCCTGAGCAGACCAGTTCATATGTAGAGTATCTACCTCAAGAAAACAGCTCTCTACCATTTCAGATGTCAAATACTTCGCTGAGAAAAGCAGACAGCATGTTTAGCTTTGCTGTGGTGTACAAACTAGCAGAGAGGTGTTTGTTCAGCAGCTACAAGCAACCATAAGACACCCTCTTGGCAAGATGGTTGAAAGTTCAGCAAGATGTTTGCAGGAAATTTAACAATCATAGCCAGAATAATTACAACAAGAAGGAATAGTACAGTTGCTTAGACAATTACTAACAATAGATGTGAGAATTGACACTTACAAATGTGAAATACTAATTCAAGAGCCACCAGAAGACTTTTAGAAATACTTTTCTATGCTAATTTATTTGAGTGACCTGAAGGAGAAATGTGAACTGCAGACTAAGGCAGAAAATAGCAGAATACAGCAGAAAAAGCAGCTTCCAGGCCAACTGAAATCTGCCAAGGGTCCTTCTTCTATATTAAAGCCTTACAACATAACAAAATAGAGCCAAAATTGGTGTTCCAAATGCAAGACTAATTTGTAAACCAGAAACATGCATCTGCTGCCCCTTCTTGGGAGCCAAGAGAATGGATAGACAGAGAGATGGCTCTCACTATGGTCTACCCTTCTCCTGGGACTACATGACCCCTCATTATGTTGTCTATTGCCCAGGTCCAGAGAAGACTGAGCAAAGGGCTCAGACTGAGCCCACCTTTTCCAACAATTTGGGTTACATCCTGAACAACTGAAGTGTAAGACATGTCACTTCTGATGCACCGTCCCCTCTTTTTGTCTTGCCTCCTGCTTAACAGTCCAACTTTGCTAACCAATGCCTTGGGCAGAACCACTGTCAGCCTGTCACTAGAAAGGTAGTCATTTTTGCAAAAGCTTTCTCTTCCTATTAGCTTCTGCACAGTTGGATTACAGAATAGGGTGAGCCCAAGAATAGGCAGCCACATCAATGAACTGTATTGTTCTTTCCACTTACTCCACGTGCATTTATCTTGTTTTCTTCCGCAAATGAGGATAACCTTCTCTAAAAGCAGCAATCCAGTTAATTTCAGCTAAACACTTCTTCAAAATAGAAAAATATGCTTATCTTTAATACCATCTAAAAACTGGTAAAAGACATTTCTAAAATGCTTACATTTAAAGGAAAAAAGAATAAAGAGTACCATTAATCTTTGAATTCTGCACTGAAAACATTTCATGTTAACTCCTCTTTTCTCCTGAATCTTTGATGAAAATTTCAGAGAAAGTTAACACTTATTACAGGATAGGACCACTTCAGATACCCCTATTCAAAACACACACATTTTAAAATTGTATTAACTTTTACCCGTTTTGGTGAGGTTTCATGACCATTTTATCCAAAGTGCTGGCTGACACCAAGAGGAGCAGCATTTGCCCTCCTCTAGACCCTGAGTTTGTACTCCTCCTCCCCATGCTGACAATGTTGTTCACAGGACTGATACCAGATGGATCAAGGAACCAATCTGGTTAAAACCAAGTTGCTTCCATGCCTTTTTTTTTTTCCAACACTCTTAGCTGCAGCTGGTCCTGGTGGAGATCGGTCAGTCTGGGCAGATGGGTAAGCAGACATGCTGCCGAATGGGTTTAAGGGGGTTCTGAAACCAGAGGAAGCCTTGGGGCAGAAATGGGGCTGCTGGGCAGCGCAGCACAGCCTGCCTGAGCTCTCCCAAAGCGAGACAGGGCTCAATAGTTTGCTGAATTAGATAGCATGTCAATACAATACATGCAGAGAAGCTGATTCTACCTTGTTGACACCAGACTATGACACCAGACTAATTCAAACCCAATCTACATCTAAAAGGAAGGTTACAGAATATGGCTTCTCTGTATTTCACAGATTTATGAAAGCCTTTGCCCCAAGCTCTCAGTTGTTGCCTAATTCCACACATAATTCCAAAAGTCTTTGTCTCATCTTCAAAGACCTCTGCAGTTCCGTTTTGAGCAATATCACATTCCTGTTTCTCTGACAAGTCATACTCCTAGCTTAGAATTAATTTTTGGAGAAAACATACCCTTTCTCTTCCATCAACAGAACTAATTACTATATACTGGACACCTGTCTGAAGAAAAAAGTTTCACAAAAGGCACAGTGAGCCTGGGAAATCATGCCTATTACTCATGAGGACACAAAAGGAAGGAGAGAGACACTCGGCGCTTGAGTTTACAGGCCTGAACAGGTAAAATATTTTACTTCATAAAACCAAATTTGAACAGAACTTAATTAATAATAATACACTGTGAACAACACAATACTTTTAATAATTCTTCCCATTTCAACACTAGGTTTTTATCTTCTTTTTCCTCAAATAATTGTTCATTAGTGCTAGACTGCAGTAATGTTAAATAACTGTTATATGCCACTCCTGGATGATATGGTATTACTCTCTCCTTCTGTTCTTTCTGTATAATTACTTCCTGTGAGGCTTCCCCTGCTGGTTTTCATCTTCAGAATTGTTTCTTATTTGAGTCTACTATTATGTTTCGTTTCTGGTACAGAAATGTTTATAGGGTTTGTTTCAGTTCTGAGGACAGCATTGCACCGATGCATATAGACACAGAACTAGTAATACTTTAACTTTAAAAAGGTATATGATTTTATGGACTTATTTTATTCTAACATGCACAAACTATAACAATTAGTCTTAATTTCCAATCTTTATTATTTATCTATCTGTAGATGTCACGGAAATGGATCTTGCGGAGGGGGGCGGTGGAGAGAATCATTCCTATCTTCTTCTTAAAAGGAAATCTGGAGTCCATTTCATTTATTGCATGCAAAATTTGCATAATTTGATCTTTTTTATAAGCTTTAGCTTCTCTAGCTAACCATTCAAGAGTGGAACTAGATTATTCCCCTATGCAACATGATATGTTTGCAATCTAAGTTAGACCCACCTTCACATAGCAAATGCTCTAGTTAGACTCTTACAACATCCTGTCACCATGGTGCTATACAAATTAATTTAAAAAGGAAAAAAAAACAAAAGAAAGAGTGCACACACCCTGTTTCATAGACCCTGAACACACTAAGTAACGCAAAAAATGTAGTTGTTCAAAACCGGAATACAATCAAATAATTTTGCAGAAGTTTTGAAACATAGGGAAATAATCTTTCCTGCTTTTAAATTTTTTTTGAAGTATTAATTCCTACATTTTCTCTTACTAGAGAATGAAAGGAGAGTATTTCCTTTGTTTTCACTGCTTCCTGTATGCACTACTGACATTCTTGCATGAACTTAAGGGCTCAGTTTTTGCCATCTACAAGGTAGGTATATACAGTGACGTAAGTTAGTGTCCTTAGATATATGATGATATCTTCAGGAAAAATAAAAAGTTTAAAATAACATATTTTTATTTCATTCTCATGTCCCTATTTATGAATTTGCAGAAACCTTTTTCCTGCTACCTCAGACAGAAATTAAATTGTAGTTTAGGGTAAAAATTGAAGTTTACTCAAGGGTTAAAAAAGCCTACTCTAGGGTAAAAATCAGGGTTACTAAGCCCTATTCTGAACACATAGGTGTGCTTCTAGAAGCACAGCAAACTGTGTTTCATAGAGACACATACATCAAATGCCTTGCTGATAGAAGGAATCAGCAAACGAGCCTACAGGAAATGATAGATAGCTCTAAAAGGTCTGATCAATTTAGAAGAGCAGCCAATTTGCAGGATGTGGAAGGGGAAAATACCCACTTCTATGATGGCTCTTCCAGAAGATATATGCTAAGAGCTATGCCCGATGCTGAGCCAATGCTAGACTCCAGTATGGGTATGGTCCAACAAAAAGGTTTTTTCTTCGGGCTGAGCCTTAACAACTTCATGATACTTCTCTCCCTCATAAGAACACACATTGTCTGACAGCATGCAAGAATCATTCAAAGAAAGCTTGGTTGTCATTCAAATAGTACCTGCATGCTGCAAGCTGAAATGGCATAGGAACATTTACATTAAAGCTGGAAAATACAAAGAAAAGTCACAACCTGATCCTTGTTCTATCTCATTACTTAGTACAATCTATAAATTTGAACACAGTCATGTGATACAAGGACACAAAATTAGAGCATAAAAACAAGATTTAGAAATTGAGCCTGGACATGCTGTTAATACCTTCTGCTTCTTTGCAAACTAGTAGTGCTGGATTAGATTACAAAGCAACATAATTAAGGCTACATTTCTGGCACCTCAGAAGTGAACAACAGAGCAAAAGAAAACAAGGTCAATCAAGAAAGAAACATTCCAATACTAAGAGACACGTAAGACTTGAAACCAATCAATTTTACTCTAGAATTAACTAATTTAATGTGGGAGATGTTAACTGCAAACCATGCACGTTTCTTTTGTGGAAATCATTGTGCATGACTGGGGAAAGAAACTACAAACAGAGAGCCATTCTTTGCAGCGGTTTTAGGCTGTGAGGGAAGGGGGAGCATGCATTAGGTGTCAAAGCCTCTATTTTCTGTTTATCCATGTGAAGCAAGGGGAGGTCGCCCCAGCTCCTTTTTTGCTGTCCCTTCTGCTGTCGCTTCACTTTAGTCCTTTTTCTTCTGGTTTACGGCCTATATAAAGGCAGATCAGTCTAGCACTGCTCTTTCTCAGTCTGCCTTTTGCATCCATCTTGGACAGACAGCTTACCTGAGTAAAGATCTTATAGTCTTTTCCAGCCTTTATCTTTTCTGACTTTACAGCACTGACCTCAGCAATAGCTTTCTCCTCTGACCGCTGTTTCACCTTTCCTCACTGCCAGCTCCACACTGAGACTGTGATCGCCTCCTTGCTGCATTAGCAGAAAAATGGATCAGTGATACTTTAACCGTACCTAAAAATGGGGACATTCCATCAGGCCACAGAAATGGCTGATTGAATGAATTAAAAGGTGAACTTCAGAGCTGTAATTAAAGCTGAAGTTAATGTTGGATTCTCTAAGCCAACTTTTCCCCTGTAACCATGCTCTGAGGGACATTCAGCAAAGAAATTTTTAAAGTAATCTTCCTAAACATTGTTTTCTTGTCTTATAAATGCTTCTGACACTCAAGTCGTCTGAGGACATCCCAAAATGATTCATATGCTAGGGTCACTGATTCCTAGTTTCTGTGGGGCTTCTGACTGTGGAAATGTTGGATAAAGTTCTGTCCGCAACTGACAGAGAAAAGAATAAGCCAGAAGGAATTCACTGACAGAAAAAAATTGTATTTTTATTAATGTGCTATTTTGCCAATGATCACTTTCAAATGGGAGAAGAATACATATCATAATGTGATCTTTAAAATATTATTTTAATGCTTATGGATTGTAAACATTAAGAATGTAATGCGTTTAGCCAACCTGAAATTCAGACATACTCTAAAAACTAAGATTAATAACACATTTCCTTAAATGAAGAGTTAAATCAGATGGCAGGATTACCATCTTTTGTTCCCAATGCCAGAAACTAAACGAGCCATGTGTCCTTGTCAGGATCATAACTGTGATTAAAAGAGGTCAGTCTTCAAGCAGGATTAGTGTAGATAAAACATGCACAGATGTAAGACTTAAAATAGTTTTCTCAAGAATCAGGGACTGAGATACTGCGAAGCAAAAACAAGAAATCCCCAACTCTTCCTCTTTGCTAGGCCACTGTCTAAGGCTATCAGAATGAAACCCATTTTAAAATCCCAGTAACTTTCCCTGTTGAAAAAACACATTTTGATTTTTCTTCCAGTTATGGAGAACCAGGTCTATGCTAATAAATGGAACATGCCCAGAGACCCACTGGCATGGAACAACTTTCACCTGTACTACTAAACGTCTACCCTCCAAAATGGTGACAGTACTCAATCAACACATGAGGAAAAGCCCGTGGGCTCTCACTGCCAGTTCCCAAACCTTGTCTGGGAATCTGCGAGGAGGCAGCTACTTGGCTGGAGCCAAAACCCTGCCAGGATCCATCATAACAGTTTAATAGCAAGAACAATTGAGTTTCAGCACCAGGGAATGCTCTTCAGCATTAATTCAGTTTAATTTACCAATACAGATACAACCAATATGGCAGAGTTAAGGGTGAAGCCCCCCTACTGAAAAAGCAGTAGCTTTTATTAAACTTCTCCAGTTTGACCAGGCCATCTACCATGTTTGCCTTCACAAACAACTCGGTTCTGACATGTGTGTCTCACACAGACTCCAGTGACAAACACAGCCAGTCAGCCCGACACGTGCGAAGAAGGAACCACAGTGCCAAGCTGAAGCCAGAAGCGCAATGGCTGCCTTCACTCTGTCCTCTAAGAACAGCCCCACCCTCACCTACCACCACCTCTCTTGGAGCTCCTGTCTTACACAACCCAAGAGAGTTGGTCTCACACAAAGAGATCTGATATTCGTATTTTAAAGGACAGATGTTAACTTCATGCATAGGCACTGTGGTAAGGAGTGCTAGCAAAAACAGCACAAAATGAAAACATGATCACTAAAGAGCAAGTGACACATTGGAAGCATTATTTACAGAATCAAGTAAAGATTACTCTAATAATCCTTTAAAGGTCTGAATGCACATATCAACAAGTAATACACGCATTACCAAATGGTCAGGCCAGCATGGCTGCTAAGCAATTCCTTTATTTCTGTCCACGTGAAAAGGCAAATCTGAGAGAATAAAGCTAAAAATCCAAAAATCAATACAACTTATTAGTTACGGCAAACATGAGTTGCACAGAAAAAAGCCAAAGAATTAATCTTTCGGAAGTGTTGGGATGGCATTTCAAAAGCAATGCCTTTCCTACAGTGAAGGATCTAAAAAGTCCTTCCTTCTTTATCGGGTGATTAGCTGAAATAGCATACATGTCCCTGTGTACCTTCTACGTTTTTTAAAGAAAGTTCCAAAATTAGACATGAATATACTAAGGTATTTTTGTAGAGCCTTTTTATTCTTTTCAATTAGGTAGCATAATATGATGCTCAACAGCAGATACTAACAGTCCCACCACACATATGCAATATGTATCCAGACAACAAAAATGACAGCACTCATCTTTTCTACTCCCTAAACTCTCGTTAAAAAGAGGTAGACACCCAAGTGAAGTAAAATAAGACTGCCAAAATACCACTGCCAGGTGCAAGCACATCCTCAAGAGTGCAGAGCACATACTGACCCATTATACCACTGTGAAAGCCACATCTATCACAGTACAGCCGAACTTGAAAAAAAAATTAAAACTTGAGAGTAAACAAAGGGGGCGGGGGGGGGACGGGGGGGAAGGTCTCAAATCAGCCTTCCTGTAATATCAGAATATAGCCCAATAAAGACACATAATTGTTATTAAACTGGTACTCAGTTGATCTCAACAGAAAGGTCGAACAACTTAATTTTCATGAAAATATAATGTGACCTCCTGTGGTTCAAGTTGCTGAAAGTACAAAATGAAGTTGTTACAAATTACTACCAGCTCTACACTTACAGAACTGAACACTGTCTTTTTTTGGCAGCAGAGAATAATTTCACTTGAGGTATGACTGAAATTGTCAAATTCTGCTTAAAAAGAAGCCTTTGCTAAACTTGACAGATCCCCTGAATCAAAAGGAGAGGAATTAAGTTTAAATCCAACTTAATTCTATAAAAAAAGAATTCCTTCCTTCAGTTGCTTTACTGTTGCATGGCTGATGTCCCAGTATTAACAAAATCCAACCCTAATTTTCAGCGACACACATTTATGTAACGACATTATACAACTTCATGTTTAAGATAGACAGCTTAGGCATTTTTTTGCTATGGTTCACATGACATCAGTGACTGATTATCTAGGTTCTGCACTAAAAAAATGAAGCTTGCATGCCATTGTAACAATCATTGCTTTGCTGTATTGGAACACAAATCTCAACAGCCAGCTCCTTAATCATAATGTTAGAAGACAAATACACAGATGAAAGTACAACACAACTTTCAATTTTCATGTTAGTTCAAAATAATTCTTCATGCAAGAACACACAATACACCCATACATCACGGGGACAAGCAGAACTCTTCCATTTAGGAATGAAGGATTCCACGTCAACTTAAAAAAAACCCTACAGTTTGATGTTACTTTTAAAATATGTCACACTAAATGACACGTTTCTCAACAGAAGTCATGTCCTTCCAGTAACAGATATTAATTTATCAATAGCTAGAAAAATCAGAGTTCAGGAAAACTTAAGGAAAGCACCTCTCTCTGCACTTGAATAGAATAAAGCATTGTTACTACACAAGAATCGAACTTGAAAAAATAATAAATTCAAGACATGGAAGTGTCATCTATGACAAATTAATTAAAATGGGCCAGTAACTTCCATTTACTCTGGAACCTGAAGAAACTAAGCCTACGCATACCATCAACCTCAACTCCAGGAGCAGCTTTTTAGGGATTGGCAAACATCCTGTCATGTTATCCCCTTGTGCAAGCCAAAACCAAAGCTTTCTTTTTCCCCTCCAAAACAACCCTAGTGATTCATGCATGATTAGTACAATATTATAACGTGCTGTAAAGAAGGAAGGATATTAATGCTATTAAGACCTAGATGGCAATAAATCATGACTCTCCAGGTTAGAAAAAGCCACATAACTCTTGCTAGAGTTATGATATAGTTGTATAAACTTACAGAAGCTAGAAAATGGAAATAAAGAACTTCTGTTTCTCAAGCCATAAGAACAATGCAGCATCCAAAGAAATCAGGGTGAAAGTGTAAAAAGTGAGAGGAAATACTTGTGCTCCCCAGCCTCCCAATTGCCACAGAATGTTGTGGCAGCAAAACATATAAATAGTTTTCAGAAAGCCATCAATCTGGCTTCACATAATTCTATAATTCTCCCACCACCACACTCAGTATACTGCCCGTCATTAGCCACTTGTTAAATAACTTTCACCTTCCTTATTCATTTGAATAGTGTTATGTATGCTCATACACAGGTGACATTTTATAAGATATTGAGCACATCTATTTGACACCTACTAAAGGTTTTACCTGACAAAAATCCACATTTATGTAGAAAAATTCAAACCGTACATTGGCAACATATTCTGCAATTCTATTTCAAGGCAATAAAGGATGCATTCAGCATATTAAGATGTCTAATCTTAATTGGTAAAAAAATTCTAAAAATTGAAAATTCCATTTACATCACTGAAGCTTCCTTGCATGATTTCAGAAATCAACTCATTTTTCATTCAGATTCACGAAGGTAAATAATAGTTATGTGACAGGTATAGCAATGATGAATCCCAAGATGTGCATGAATTAAAAGATCTACTTTAAAGATGTAATAGTGTAATAGAATTACATTATTGCATATCTAGCACAATCAGTTTGCTGATTGCTCCTAAAAGCAAACTGGCAAAAACACTGCATGCAGATGATAGTCCATAAAAAACCACAAACAATAAAAAACCAATATAGAGTAGGCCTTACCTAGCTGTTTTTCTCGTTCTTCTCTCCGTTCTCTAGCAAGCCGTTGCCTGTCATCAACCTTTAGTATTGTTGGATGATCTGTAAATGGAGGGAGGGGGAAAATATTAGGCATATGGCATAAAATCAAATAGTACCATAAACAAGCTTTTAGGGGAAGGACGATTAAACAACTAGTTATTCTACTTTCAAAATAGATCACACTTCCAGAAATCCATTTATGAAAAAAAAAAAAGGAACAATTCAAAAAAAAAAAAAAGAATGTATTCTTGTTATCAAGATATAAAACACTCCCAAAGAATGGACTGAATTCCAAGCAAGACTACGGCTTGTGAAAACCCAGGAAGAAGTTTAGTTTTGTTTCCAAGCCTGTAACAACTCAATTGCTTGAGAGCATTCTGACAAAATACTGTCTATTATTCCATAACCTCTCTCCAAAATACATCCACAGGAAATTCTAATACAATGCAGCACCCTCTTCCCACCAGTATTGCCTCAAAAAACCCAACCCAAACCAAACCAAAACAATAAGCCCTATTTCACAAGACTGAAGAAGCTCAGTACCCAAGCAAAACAGGTTGGATCAAAATATTGTAGCAGTTCTGGTTGAGCTTCTGAAGATAGTGTGATATTGATCTCCACAGATGTTTGTGTGCACGTGTTAAAAGTTCTGGCGAACATGTTAAGATAATGCATCACATGTGTGGACTGGTAAAATACCAGTAAAGTAAGATGATAGTTTCCTCAACTATCCTTGTAGATTGAAAGTTAGCTACACGATTTCTTTAAAAATATCTGCAACTGGCCACTTGGATCAAAACTAAGAATAATACGAAAAAGCTGTGTCAGAGCCCAGGCTTGACTACAAAAATTCAGGCTTGGTTGGAAAAACATCACTTGCTCTGTGAGTTTTCCGGAAAAAAACAAAATGCTAAACAGCTAGCATCCTACTTCCAGCCTCAGCAGTGGAGCTGTTCCAGACAAGAAGGGAACAAAATCCAAGTTACCAATTCATCTCAGCATGCTGCTAAACTAATTTCCTACTCATCCTTAGCCTGTTCTGTTACATGTGGAAAGCTATTCATTTTATGCTTTTTCACTAGAACTGAAAAAGTCTGCTTTGAATAAAAACATAAGTAAACAAAAAACCCCACAGAAAAATCAAAAAGATTTCTGGGTATAAAGAAATGGTCTGATTTATTTTAGTATTGAGACGAACTCAGTTTTTAAGTATTTTAAGACAAAGAACTACCTAGAATACTGTCACCATGGAAGTGCACATAAAAACAAGACAACAGATCCTTTTCACTATTCAGCGTGAATACACAAGTAAGCAATTTGTAAAAACATGTAAAGTCAGTCCATTTGTTTATAGGTTGCATACCTATGAAAAAAAGTTACTTGCAAAACAATACAATGGGTCATAAAAATGAGGTTAAAGATATTTGCAAAAATAAATCCCTGAAGTGACGATGTGCTAGACAGATTTTTGAATAGTTGTTTGAATTAGATGAAAAATCAGTAATGCGCATTTCATACTCCAGCAGAAGTTTCTGCATCAGGATGACAAGGTTTCTTGGATGAAAGAGTTCAGTGACAACTAGCTTCAGTTTAATTATTCTTCAACTCTCATCAGTGAAAAAACTATCATCTCAACAACAGTCAGAGACTACAGCCCCAATTAATGCCATTAATAGTGATGCAAAGTAAGACATGCAAGAAAACCTCTTGTATAGTTGGTAGGAAGAACATTCAAACGTGATAGCCCCAATGAAAGGTGCAACAAGTGAACAAGTCACCAGCAAAGACAAAGGTAATCCATCACCCAGTTATAGATCAAACCTTTAATGTTGGTTGGATAGCACACAGTGCTGCCATTTGTGAACTATGCCTAGCCATGCCATTGATTTGTCCAATGTATGGTGTAGATTAACATCGGGCTGATGTTAAGAAGTGCGCTGACTTGTCTCTTCAGCATGCAGACACAGGTCAAAAGGGTAGTAATATTCCTTCGCTCTCGTGGCTGGCACACAAGATTCACAAAACATGGATTTCTGTAGCATGATTAATTAGTGGTAGTGGAATAATGCACACCCAATATGAATTCCCCTGGAATACAGGGATTCCCTTCAAGGGCTGTCAGCACAGTCAATGTAACATCGAGTTGACAGAGAATGATGAGACACTGGGGAATAACGTATGTTCTGAAAGAAGCAGGATTTTACTATTTTCCTTCCAGGTTTTTTTTTTTTTTTTCCTTTCTTGAGAGGAGAGATTTCCCTATTGGGGAGAAGCAGCAATGCTTCAAAGAGGCAGGAGGGTTACATGGACAGGCAAACTGAAAAGGTCTCCCTTAAGAATTCCTAATTATAAGCAATGGAAGGAATAAAATAAATTTTTAAAGCTGCCCTCTGCCATTCTTTTTGAAGATATCCAATTATTTTTTCTGTATCACACACCTGATAGTGTTCACACACATACGCAGCCCCTCTCCCAACACCCCAGGATGTTAGAACAATCCTAAAGAACTCGCATTAAGTTGCAGGCTATGTAGAGTGTAAGTATGTCTTCAATAACAAGCTGTTTTGCATACATTTGGGAGCACAAAGAACTAAATCAATATTGGCACAAAGATGGGGATAACACTTTTGTAGCAGACCAGCATTGCCTTTGCTCTGCTAGAAGCTGGGACATACATTACTGGTGCAAATCTTACACCGTTAATTAAAATGTCTTTTCTATGCCTTGAAAATGATCCTTCATAGTTTGGCTACAAGCCCAGTTCCAACAACTGCATTCTGAATCCAGCTGATCTGCTGACACCCACCAGTACATAGCTTCAATAGCTTCAAATTGTGGCAAAACAAGAAAGTTCACTGGGCCTGCTCCCCATTTTCTCTCTCATGTCTCTGCTCATTAACAAGCCGCCAGGCAAATACCTGGGGGGACTGGCATTTCTTCTTATTCAGTAGGAATACCAGGACAAACACACAAGGTACTTTGTATTCTCTCTTGCTCATATTTGTCATCAGGCAATAGCTTTAAGTTGCTGCACAAGGAGATGGGAAACATGTGATTTGCAACAAATCCTGCAAGAATTCCTCAATTCTTACAGAAATAATTGATAACTGGGCATATGAAAAGTCTTACAGAGAACACTCCAGGGACCCACATGCTGCTGTAGAAGTTGCAGTCTGGTTATGATGCAATGCGTGTGAACTCACGCTCAGCAGCCTATTTCACTACACTTAGTAACGTACAAATGCTTAATATTATGCCTGAGGGGGATATTTGGAGATTAAATAAGCCATAGTTCTATAAAGGGGAAATTAATTTTGTACCTATTGCTGGAAATTAAGTCTCTAACCTACATATGAAAACAGTATTTTTCATAAACTTACAACACTTATTGTTAGTTCAAAATTATTTTTAAGAATTTACTAGTTCATTTATAAGAGCTCAGGCGCCATGAACAGTATTTTGCAGAAATTCAGCACCGAAATGTCAGTCATTCTTGGTCCCCAATTGTAGTAACAACAGGAAAATGCAAGCTTTTCAAGTCTTCTATACAATTAATACTCACTGAACTCTTAAGCACAGTTGACATTTGTAGAAATTAGGTTGTAATTTTGCTAAATTAGTAATTGTCATACGTACGTACTACATATGGCCAGTTTCTGTGGCTCAGGTAACTATCAGCTGCGCTCAGTGTGACTTCAAAAGTCAGACTACTACTATTCTTCATTTCCATCTATAATCCTCTCAATCTCTTCTCACAAATGACTGCTTCCCTTCCGCCCTTGACTCCAAGGGTGCTAATTTCTTGTACTAAAAAACCTAAAAGGGTTATCAAGTGGAAAACAACAGCCAGTTTGTATGTTAGTTCACAAGGGTGTGCAGGGAGAAAGAAATGTAAGCCACACCGTTATTTGAAAAGATGCATTGCTTGGATCTCAAACTCTTTTCCCTTTGTCTAGCTCCCTTTGCACTGCCATGCACACATTCAGAGTTGCCTTGTACTCCTAACATTTGTTCAGCCTGTAGATACCTTCCAGACAATAATGACATTGTTTATAGTGACAGCCGTCACTCCTGCTGCAAACTCTTTGGTTTAGTTTTTAACCAAAACACTGTTTGACACAAAATCCATATGCAGTCTAAAGAAAAACAACAACAACAAATCCCAAACAAAAACCAAACCACCAGCTCTCAGGAATTCTCTCTCCAACACAGATTCTCACCAGCTTGGTGCAGAGCTAAAGCCTGCACACATGCCTGTGCCCTCCCTCTCTCCAGCCCTAGGAATTTTGCGTTCCTTCTACACAGCAGCATAGATGAAGAGAACACAGAAGCAGCTAGGACGCCCTCCTGAGAAATGAAAACTGGGATTAAACTACTGCAGGATAAAGTGGATATTGAACACTGTCCAACCCCAAGAGTTCTGTTTTTGCTGTGGAAGTGGGTAATGTTATCTCCACTCTCTCCACTTTTTCCCATTGCCTTTCTGATTGAGAGCAGCCATGAATGCTGCACTTTGTGCCAGACCCAGAGCTGCCTGGCAGAGCATGCAAAGTGTGATCTGAACACAGACGGCACTGGGATTGCTTCCCTCTGGGGACATAGGGCAAAAGGTACCTGGTTTGGGGATAGAGAAGAGTCTGTCAGTACAAAACAGCCGCTGAGCTGCCAGGCTGTCAAGGAGCTTAGATCTCAGCAACACAAGCATCTATGCTTTCTCAGGCATCTATACAAGATCATTATTAATTGCATATTTTAAGCTTGGGTACCTGAAGTGCAATACAGGCAGAATTCAGATATTTAAGTGCTCCTCTGGATCTTGGTCTAATCATGCAAGTGTAACAGACCCATGGCATCAAGGATTACATTACGCATTTTAGTACATAGGCTCTCAACGGTGTAAGTGAACAGTGAATTAAATCCACTCGATGTACTGATCAGGTATAGTGAAGTAATGACAAACACCTGCCCACTGCATAGAGTATATTACAGAATATGGCATGCTTTGTGATAAGTGAAGAAATGTTTTAACAGAAGCATATTTATATAAAGCTATAAATCCTTGGCTATAATTCTCATGCAAGCATAGATGCAAGTATAGTGGCGTCTGTTGCCTTACCTCACTTCCCAACCCTCATTCTTAAATTGTACTAAAATAAAAGTAGATTTTTTTTTTTTCCAGTTTTGCTTCTTTGCAAACAGTCAGAAAATCCAGCCTAACTAAATATGAACAGTCACTGATACCAGTTTTGACTGAAACAATACAAGAGGTATAAAAGCATGAAATGTTTTAAAAGTTCCTAGGAAGACAGCTGGTTTTCATACCATTGAAGCAGACAGCCTTATGTGAAACACGTGGAATGGCTGGCATACCTGGTTTAGTTCCAGCGTTGCTTTGTCCTGAAGTGACTTTCTTGTCTTGTATTTTAGAACCTTCAGCTGCTAAAACAAGGAAGAAAAGGAAAGAGATTAACCATATTACTAAACAGCTCAACCACTATTATAATGCAACTTAAACGTTGCTGAATTCCCTTTAAAACAAGATTGTTCTGAAATACCATTTTAATATCATTCTACAGCATTTTGCATAGAAAAACCCTGAAGGTTACACAGAAAACATTGAAGCCACAATACAAGTTCCCCATTCAAGTTGAGGAAAGAGCCACAAGAAGATTCCATTTTAACAATGTTGTTTTTAATAAGGTGTATGACTTTCTTTCCATGGTATGCTAATGCTATACATGCAGCTAACTTTTCCTCTTCCTTCTCAGTGATGCTTTGGAAACCACTACTTCCAAAGAACAGCAGCCTTAAATTTAAAAAAAAAAAAAAAAAATTTCCCTTGGAGGAAGCTGGATTAATCACACTGATAAAGGCAAGTTAGTGGGAGTAACAGAATGAAACTGCAGAGTGACTTTGAAGAAGCAAACATTCAAACATGTTGCAATGTTTGGATGCAATGAGGAAAGTGTGTTGCTAAAGGTGACTTGCAAATCCTAGGTTTCTAAAGGTATGGTACAAGATACTAGTAAAAACTTCATAGACTCTTTACAAATTACTAACACACATTATCCAGAACTGAAGAGAGGACAATTTATGACCTGAATGAAACCTAACAGAGAAGAGATTCTCATTATTTCCAAAAGACTTTTGATCAGGCCCTGTCAGTCTAGAAAGAGATAATTCTGTAGCTCTGAATGCCCTTTCAACAACCATTTAAAAATAAAAACCATAAGATTCATTATCATACTTCAAATCACAAACATATCCTTGGCTCAGCATCTATTTAATTAAAAGCCAAGCCAGGAAATTACATGCCATGATTTTCTCAGCTTAGGACTCATCTTCGTGTCCAGCAGCTCCACTATAGGAGTCCGGAACACTACAATCTGGGAAGAGTCTAAAGACGGTCAGAATTCTAAAAACGGTTCCACAAACAGCTTGAAAGTATTTGCAAGCAAGGATAAAAAGACAGTTATATCAATAAAGCTTAGGGGAGGGAAAAAACCACCCAATTCATTTAAATTAAAGTATCACTAGAAATGAAAGTTGGAAAAAACTGATTACTCCAGCTTTAAAAGCTAAACAGACATTACTGTATTAGAACCGCTTTAGAAAACATAATTTAAAAGGTTTTTTTCAGAAAGCTCCAAGCAATTTCCTATTCTTGTCAACTTTAACAATATACACTCAGGCCTTAGTACCTCAGCAAGTTCATTCCCTACATGGCCTGACAAAAGTCTTTGTTTCCCCTTTACCTCCTTCCACAGGCATGTTTCAGGATGAATATAAAGGATAAACGGTAGCAGAAGGAACCTATGTGACACTTACTGTACCCTTTTGGGGGGGGGGAGGCAGATGAGCGAAATAGCAAAATATTGCTCTTGAACGCTAAACACTTGATCAACGCTATTTTTCTGAGAGCAGAGTGCAAAAATCACATCATTTCTCCAAAAAAAAAATGTGTGAAATTTTAAATAATTGTCAAAAAAGACACACCCTTCCCTCACAACTCTATTAAGTCTCTTGTGATCAATAGAAGTAACTACTGTTGAACCTAGCAAACATTGATTCCAAATCACAATACGAATTGTCACACCTTAAAGGCAGCCCAACAGAAGATTTTAGTATTTTGCCATTTTAATTAAAGGCCTCGTACAAAGGATTAGTTTGACCTATAGGTAGATGGACTGATTTTTGGCAAGATAATCTGAACAACACTGAACACTTGCACCGCCAGGCTTTGTAGGATCTACCATTATCAAAAAACATACGTTCTCCTCTCAGTGTTCCAAATGGGTGGTACTAAGCCTGAAAAAAAGTGTTTTGCTCACCAGACTAAGTGCATTTAAACTCTTTACATCTTACTACTACCTTAACTTGGGAGGGAGGTAAAACAGACTTTCCTCCTGCCTCTATCAGCCCGCTGTAATACATGGGGAACCTACATCACGATTCCCATCAGAATCACTGTAATACATGGGGAAAAGTCCCGCTGTAATACATGGGGAACCTACATCACTACTCCCATCAGCCTGGCCTAGAGCATCATATTGGAAGAGGAAACTGTTATAAAATAGTAAAAATATTGTTTCTGAGCATTAGTGAGAGCACTGATGTTCTAATAGCTTCAGCACAAGTTTCTTTGCATATCTTATACAGTGCACACGCATTATTTTCTTCAAGCATTGTGCCATGGGATTATGCAATACTCCATTAACTTCAAAACAATGGTTTAAATGCCATCCAGATAGTACACTTGTAACAGAGCCTAGGTACACAGAGTAATATTTTTTCCATATTTCCTCTTGTCTGACATTTCCTTGGAATATTTTGTGACACAGTTTGAGTACACACGCATATGACCGCTCATATGACAAGTGATGAAGAAAAGAACAGATGGCACACCCATGAATTTTAATGACGCTAGATATCAAACAAGAATTGGCACAAGTATTTAGTAACTAGTGTAGGTGTGCTCCCACATAAAGTACCTCTTGCTCTAAGATACTAACAGATTAACCAGACAACTAAACATCTAAAATCCAAATCTAAATATTGACAACACTGGTTCCAGCAAGACTCAGTAACTTAACACATGCCAGGAGAGACATCACTCAACTACCTAATACTTGCTCTGCTGCTTATCTTGAACCACTATCTTTACGTGGAGGGAATAAAAGTCGCATAAAGAAGTGTTAGAAATTAGAGGATATTTTTCTGTGAAGCATTCTGGAAATTTAAAAGGCTGAAGACAGCCTGGGTAATAGTGTAGATATATTGGGGAAGACAATCACAGAATCTGAGTTGTTGAGGCTGGAAGGGATCTCTGGAAATCATCTAGTCCATCCCCTCTGCTCAAAATGGGGTTGCCTTGAGCAGGCCATGCCCAACTGGATTTTTAGTATCTCTAAGGATGGAGACTCCACAACTATTCTGAGCAACCTGTGCCAGTCTTTGACCACTCTTCACAGTAGACAAGTTTTTCTTATTCTGAACAGTATTTCCTGTATTTCAGTTTTGTACCCATCATCTCCTCTCTTGTCACTGTGTGCCACAAAGAGGAGTCTGGCTCTGTCTTTTATTCCACCCCATTAGGTATTTTCTGATATGTGGTTCTTCTGATGTGGTTTCGTTTTTTTTTTTTCGTTCTAGTGTTTTTGATGTTGAACCGAAAAGCTAAGTGATTTGCCCAGAGCCACACAAGAACCACACTGCCCACCCATCCCAATTGAAAGAGAAATCATATGGGTAAACCTCCACCCCAACCTTCCACTGACAGGAAAAGCTGTAAAGAGCTGCACCACCCCACCTTCACTTTGCAAGGACCTGTTTCAGTGAAGGGTCTTCCAACAGCCATCCACAAATGAACTCTCCAAACCAGGATGCTCTGGTCAGTTATTAAACTTTTCTCTTTGGCCTTCCTCCCCAGGTGAGATGTTATCTAACATCCGCCCTCTTGGATAACACTTTCAGATAAGAAAGTCAGATGAAAAGCTCTGTCTAAGTGGGGCCTACAAGGGCTTAAAGCTATACAACTTCACCTAACTATCCAGTGCGTGGATTTCAGAAACTGCATAGAAATCATCCACTGACTGAAGCACTGGCAGAATCAAAACCTTGTTTTCTTCCTGAACACATCAATGCAACACTGTATTATTGTGGTTTGAAGCCTCCCCCTATTTTTTAAAAGGTAAAAGTATATATTTTAAAGTTAAAAGTAATTTTAAAATTGAGCTGGATTATGCATCTTACTTCAGCTATTCCTGTTAAGTGCTCAGTAACTGGGTAGCAACTGATGGTGATAGCACATTGGCCTAGTGAAGGATTGCTCTGAACTTACTACTTCTATTGACTAAAGCAATATCCCTGCTACTATATTACTACAACTTTATGCTCAACGTTAGCTAGCATGTCATCCAAAGTCACTGGTGTAAAAACCTGCAACAACTCACTACAGATTAGTGAAACTCCCATTTGCCATGAGATAAGCTTTGACAAAGCTGCTTCAAACTTGTGGAATAATTTGCTCCAGCTGCCAGAAATACAGATTCCTTAAAAAAGTCAGATATTTTCTCCCCTCAATTTTCAATGAGTTTTCCCTCCCTCCTTTCACCACATGCTGCTCCTCTAGTGTTAGTTACCCAGGCCTGCGTGAAATGCCCAACTGCAAGTATGTAAAGGTAAATTTAACTAATCAATAAAAACCCAGACATACTAAAAACGCACATCTATCAGATGATTTTAAGATATGTGCTACCAATAATTGCTTAAAAGGATAGAACAGTATAGAACTTCAATTTTAAGGCAGCTTTTGGGAATTAAAATGCAAGTGTGAAACAATACTGTGAACAATATGTTCCTTTGGCAATACAAGTTACATACCTGAGTTAAAACGGATTTTGTGTTACCTAAATACCTAAGTATACACTTGATATCAAGTACTTAACTGAATCACAGAAAACAGTGGAAAGAATCCAAACTAAGTTACTATATCTTCATTTTGTAATAGTAAAGAAAGAAATGTCGCATGTGAAATTTTATTACTTTAGGTCATATACTTGTGACTTTAGAAGAAGTTACATCTGCAAAATAAACTGGAGGACAACATCACCAAAGCAACATAAAGAATTCCGCTGCCATCCTGATATGTGCGCTACATTATTGTATTTTGGTCTTTTAAGGATGTAGCATGGTCTGTAATAAGACCCTGAGTGGGAATCAAAAGATACTTAGCTCCTCCCTCTCAGCTCTGCCGTTACTATATGGCATAGTATGAAACAGAACTAGGCCTCAGTTTCTCTGTCCGGAAGGGAGAGGGGGGGAAAGAGAGAGATGTACTGCTACTAAATACATATGCATTTGTAAACACCGAGCTCTTAAGTAAAACCAGTTGCAGCACAGAAATCAGTATTTAAACATTCCAGAGGCAGAGCTGAAAGGGATGTATAAGGCTGACCAGTGCTAGGGAAGATCCCTGTAGGTTCAGCTTTTAGTTTTACCTTCAACCAAGGCAAGTGCAAAACTGGCAGGTTATTCCTAAAAAAGCAGTTTTGTGATGGAAATTAATTCTATTTACAAATCTATGATCAGTTCTGATATGTCTATGTGTTCACATTCAGACAGGTTTGATCAATGCTTCTATTACCAGGATAAGTACAAGCTCCAGAAGGACTGACAAGCAATTTCATATAGGATGTCAATTTACCCCATTTCTCATACAGCCATTATAATTACACTCAATCATTTCACACAGTGGCTAAGATTCCCTGTTCCAAGTACCTGCACCAAAGCCTACTTTCTAAAAGGGAAAAAAACATTTTATAACAGCAAGAAATACTTAAAGCTGTTCCATGATCAGTACCTGTCAGACAGACTGTAAGGTTATTAAAGGCATTTTTTCTAAGGTGTTCCTCTTGAAGTAAAGAAACCAGCTATCCTCAGCTTCTCCAAAGAAGGTCTGTGTGAGCAGAAATAGGAATTACTAGCGGTGGGAAGCAAAACAAGTCCAAAGAGAACTTCTATCTTAAAAGATGCAAAGCTAGAGAAAAGTCTCATAGGAAACCTTGAAAAAGGAGGAAAACTGTAAGCTTTTAGTGCTTCTTTACCTGCCAGGTAAGCTCTGGTCAAAGGAGACTGGCCTGAGAGACTACGCAAGACAGCACATCCAATGGGAAAAGCCTGACTGAGAAGTAGAGCCCCTGGAAGGGTGCTCTGGAAAGCAGGAGGAACATTCGCCCAGACCTGGAAAAACCACAGTATGACAAGGAAACACTGAGCTGGGAAGTGTCACACCAGCATTTTGACAGGCTTTTTAAAAAAAACGCAAGAGCTGTGCAGACTACAAGCATTTGCTTTTCAGACTGTGGCAAATCAAATGCATGTTTGCACAAAATGAACCAGCTATCCCCAGTGAGGTGAATGGCAAACCAGAGCCCCCATAGCAAGGTTGGAAACCTGGAAAGACGACGTTAAGGCTCTGTTCAGTTGAGGAAGGACATCAGCCACAGGACAGAGGCAGCTGTACTACTGCATCTCCACTTCCAGAAGTAGAATCTTCAACAGATGAAACGCAGTGGAAAGAGCACTTGGGGACCACAAGCAAAAGACAGCGCTCGGACCCGTGTCAGGGTCAGGACATGCACAGCAGCCCCCACAGAACTGCGCCCTAGCAAACGTCTGAAAAGGGGAACTGTACAAAGGCTGCACAACCATGGATGAGAGCTCAAGCACAGGTAAGCCTGAGGCATGCATGCACACAGCTAGGTGTGCCTGACAGTTCAGATACGCCTTTGGGTAAACGGTGCACAGAGCAGCGAAGAGGAAATACCACCTTCCAATTTCTTGCTCTAATTCCACAAGTCAGAGACAGAAGTGTTGAAAAACAGCTGGGAGAAAAAAAGAAATAGCTAGAACAGAGGAGGAGGGACTAAAGGGAAAAACAACAACAAAAAAATCTAGCTATTCTGTCCCTGCCACTTGTCAGCTAATCCCCCAGTTAGACTGAACATCTACTTAACTGTTAAAGAGTGCCAGGGGGTGCATGTTGGGAGATAGAGAAGGCATCAGAAGTGACAACTGGAACAAACGAGTGCCTCAGTCAAAAAGTGTTGCCAATATGTAGCAGAGGAAATCCAGCATTAAACTGGGAAATTTAGAACACAGATAACTGAGAACTGCTCTATTCTTTACTCCTTAGCATCCAATTCCACTACCTCCAATTACTTCCTTATTGCTCCAAAACCAACCAACCAAACCAACCCACTCTTCAGTTCACATGCTTATTTTATATAGCATCTTATGCCTCATAAGCACAATGTAAAAATGCATAGTTTGAACTAGTCAGAATTAAGCAGAGAACGGAACCTCCTAGGGCTGTATAAGGAAGAATGAAGAAATGAGGCTACTCTAGGCAGTTTTATCCAGTCACTGGGAACAGCGGCTGGCTAGCATGCCAATCAAATCAGAGGTATTGCTGTGCTGGGTGGAGCGTGTTAAAAGTGCAGATACAGGTCAGAGCTGACAAAGTTTATTAGCTTAAATGCAGAACTACATTAAGACCGAAATCCTGAATACCTGACTTGGAATAAGAGTCTGAGCATTCAGCAACTGGCTGTTCTATTCTAAAGCAACAACACTGAATTTTAAGACTGAAGAGTAAGTTTGGATGCGAAATTCTCTCTAATGGCAAAACCGGAGTGTTTATCCTACCAACAAATTCATGTGAGCCATGATCTAGGGGCTGGATAGAGGGAAAACAAAGTTCAACATGAATAAAAGCTTTCCTACTGCTTGTGACTTTTGCCTCTTCTTATATTCACAGCTTATGAGTAAGACTTTGGTAATTTGTACACATGTAAAAGCTACTCTCCATATTTACAGTAAAATATATCTTGCAAGTCTTTAGCATTTCTTATTCTTTGTATTATCAATAGTGTCCATATGTATACTTAGATAAACAATACACTAAGAAATATTTTAGTGCTATTTATTGCTCTAGAGTTAAGTACTGCATTCATTCCATACTTGCACCCCATACTTATATTTTACTTGTATTTTAAAATCAGAAGCTTGGAAATAAAGGACAGTGATCTCTCCAGAGAGAAATATGTCTGAAAGTCTTATGGCTGGCCAAAAATTACCAAGATGCATGCAACTTAGCTGATAGATAAAAAGGTAAAAACCAAGCAGCTGGATGTCTACGATTAAAATCTTCAGAGTAAGTCAGGACAAAGTTATGATCTGCTCTCCTTTTCAGAAATGTGGGAGGCAGTAAGTCTTAAAAAATACATAAGAAAACACCTACATGCACTCTTGTTTAAGACTATAGCTTTTACAAAATCCACTTGTCAATAACAACTCTGAAACTACCCCTCAAGAAGAGCTGGGGAGAAGTGGCCTGGTAATCTGTCCCAGCACAGCTGGAGACAATATTTTCTGCTACTACTGTATTGTACTGGAAGTTGGACTGACTTTGGACAGACCAACTTCCTTACGGTCCTGCTTCTACCAGCTGTGTCTGAGCTGAACACTGAGTCAAGGCTACTCCTTGCTTTCATTTATTCACTGTGTAAGCACACTCTGGAGCCCTAATCTTGTTCAGGACCTGATGTGCCTTTTCATAAGATTATTATAAAACAGTGCTTTGAGTGTACCAAAATTACACTGCAACCAGCGCTAGCCTTGCTTTTGAAAGCTCTCATGCACACATACATGACTGTTATCAAAGTAAAGTCCTCCAAAATGAGATAGCAAGAAAATTCTTACTTTCAACTAATACATGCTACAATATGACCCTGCTGAGAAGCATGGAGATGGATCAAGCAGAGAGACCCAAACACAAAAGCTTGAACACAAAACCGAATTATCTCCTTTTTTCATCACTGAAATTCATTTGTACAGACTGCTCAGAACAGCTGTGTCTGAGATGTTTGCTCTGACACTTGAACAGGGACACAGGAAATAAGCATCACCATTTTATTCATCTAAAATATCTCCTCCTTTTCTCCTCCTCTGCAACAACTTAAAACTTCCCATCCCTGCAGGAAATAATAAATGGTGGCTTGTGGGTTGCTGCTGGTCTCCAAAGAGCAAGTAGCCTGCCAACAGTCACCTCCTATCCACAGACCATTCTGAAGCAAACTTCATCCTTTAAAAATCTTGCTGCAGAGCCCTTCCTATGCAGCGGATGCGCTGTCCTGGAAAGCCAGCAGATGCTCCCTGAGCAGTTGCTGAGGTCAGGAGCAAAACAGCACAGTAAGAAATCCCTGCTCTCAGTCACTATGGACAAAGAGGTGTCTCCAGGAAGGCTCAGAGGTCGGTTCAGCGGGGAGTTCAGCTGGGAGGCTCAGAGCAGTGCTGAGGGTGAGCTCAGAAATCAAGATATTTAGCACAAGAGGATGGGAAAGCAAGGGAAATATCTAGGTATGGGAAGACTGGAGAACTGAGCGATAGGTTGCAGGAGGGACAAGGAGAGAATCAGAGGATTCGGGTAGGAAGGGAGGCCTGCGTGACATTAGCATACATTTTGCCGTAGCCTGGTCACAAGAGATGTGAGCTTTTTAGGGAAAGGGGGAACCAAGACATTGATGGTGCACTGGCTTTCTTTCAGGTTAATCCTTTGGGGAAGACCATGCAGATAGGAACAGAACCGAAGCATCAGGATGGAAAGTCTACACTCTGCACACTTACTGTCAAGCCTCCTCCACTCCACCCAAAAAAACCCCAAGCCCTCTTAAAAGCCTTGGTGTAGATGGTTCATAAAGAGACACTAGAAAGATTTCCCTAACAGAGCTACCACTTCAGAAGAAAAATAGAAACACATCCAAACCAACATCCTCAGGCTTCTTAATTTAAATGCTTCAGAAAACTGTTAGCAGAATGGGTATGGTTATGAGAGTTCCAATCAAAATCCTTTTGTAACAAAATGTTCTAATTAGCAACACTGAAAGTTATTTAAAAAAGACTAACAAGGTTCTGCCCATTACTATAGCAGTGAGGCAGTAAGAATGGGGACATGGGAGAATTCTCTGAAAGGCTTAGATCTAATGCACTCCAGTGATTTAAAACTAAGATCTAGACTTCCATTTTGAAAGAATAAAGAGATGTGCCTAATTTTGGTTAGATGTCAACAGTTAGATTCTCTTGTTAAGGGAACTAGGTCAAAGGAACTGTTGAGGGAAGTAGAGTGAAGCAAAGAGTACTTGCAGAGTATAGACCAGTTTGCTATTTTTAGTACAGGTAATACAAGTCTTCACAATTTAGGATATAAGCTTTTTGAAATTTCCATCATTAGCAAATGGAGAATGCCTATTCTTTTAAAGTCTAAACAGCAGTACTTACATAGTACATTTGCAAGTTAGAGGTTTGACTCAGAAGAGTGACAGAATATCTACGTTTTATTTCTACTCACTGAAAGAGTAAAGCAAAGCAAAGATCATGCCTTATTTAAACATACCTATGAATTAGTTTTGCATTAAAATATTTTCAATTCTTAGAAGCTTGAAGCTGAAGTACATCTTTTCATACTTCCAACACTGTGGAACTCAAGGGTCTGTTTTGCAAAAATAAATCAATTAAAAGACACCAAGCTGCAGTGACCAAACCAGTTCTTTTTGCTCTAGCACTTACCACAGAAGTCTACCATCAGAGTTGCCATACAAAGCCCTGTTACTAAGTGTTCTTCATCTCTGATGTCCTGGCTGAGCTAAGTAGAAGTGAAAACTCATCAGCATTAGTGTTTACGACTCATGGAATAGTATAAGAGTTGCCATTGTTTTTTTCATCATATTGTAGACTAGGAAGATAAACAGATGATTTAAAGCTGTGATAGCTAATTCAGCACTAAACTGTAAAACACTAAAAACAGAAGCATAAATAGATTTCTTTGGAAACAATCCGCAGACATAAAACTGGATGACGCAAATAACTACAGGGAAAGGGACACATTTTTTTTAGATTAAAATTGTGTAAGTGCTCTGTTGGGAGACGCATACTTATAAGATTACTTTTGGCTGGCTATGTCGGCTTTAAAAAGCATTGCATCCTAAAATATTAAACAACATAGGAGAACATACCAAACTGAGTGCCTTTGTAGGGAGAGCCCTTATGCTGCTTAGAGTCTCCTAAAGGTGATAAAAGAAACACAATAACTGTAACAGCATTTACAAAAAAAAATCTGACACTCACATTATTTCCTTTGGATAATGATATTGCATCGTCTTACTGCAATATAAAACAAAGATATTAACATAAAAGGACCACTGGAAAAAAAGGTCCCTGTTATCTGCTGGAAAAGCCTCTGCTGTGAAGCTGGTTCTGCAGCTGACCAGAAGTCTGGCAAGCTCGGCCAGATACAAATGAAACATATGATTGGAAGCTTTTTAATTACACATAACCAAAATAAAAGCTGAAATGCCACCACCTGAGGGCATGCAGGGCAACCTCAGTTCCAGGCACCCAACATTTTGTGCTGTGCAGCTTGTCTTAGGCCATGTACTCTTCAAACACCAAGACTGGGCAATATGCAACCTGCAGTGATTTAGGAGAGTTTATCACTTGTGGAAGAAGG
>NW_009232169.1:0-297 GCF_000690835.1 Fulmarus glacialis
CCAGGTCACCCCCACCCCTCTGGGGACAGGCCACCAGGTCACCTCCTGCCACCCTGCTGCTGGGATGTGGCACCCAGGTCACCCCATGACCTCGTCACCCGCTGTCACCTTAACACGGAGTGATGTGACACCCGTGTCACCTCCTTGACACCCTACCACGGAGGAACATGGCACCTGTGCCACCTTGTCACCCCGCTGTGAAATGACACAGCACCCGCGTCACCTCCTTCTCGCCCCACCACGAGGGACGTGGCCCCCTCTGACACCCATGTCACCTCCTTGTCACCCTGCCGTGTA
>NW_009232169.1:422-913 GCF_000690835.1 Fulmarus glacialis
CCTCCTGGCAGATGGAGTTGATGTCAGCTCCCGAGATCTTGTCCGGCCGCGCCACGTCTGGGTGGGGGTGAAGGAAATGTCCCCGTCCCCGATGTCCCCTCCCCAGTCCCCGATGTCCACAAGCCACCCCCAGCCCACCCTTCCTTCCAGGTGGCCTTGCTGTCAACCTGGGGTCACCTCCTGTCCCCTGGGGGGTCCCCGATGTCCCTATAGGGTCCCTAATGTCCCCTGGGGTCCCTGATGTCCCTCTTAGGTCCCTGATGTCCCTTGGGGTCCCCCCCCATCCTTCTCAGGTCCCTGACGTTCCCTGGGGTCTCTGATGTCCCTATGGGGTCCATGATGTCCCCGCGGGGTCCCCAACCCTTCCCTCCAGCCCCTCTCAGGTCCCTGATGTCCCCATTGTCCCCTGCTGTGCTCAGCCCTGCCCCCCCCCAGTGTCCCTGTGAGGTCCCCAATATCCCCTTGCGTCCATGATGTCCTTGATGTCCCCA
>NW_009232170.1:0-8442 GCF_000690835.1 Fulmarus glacialis
AATAAATGAACGCCCACCTTCACTACTAGATACAGGCTTGAAATAGAGGTCAGGTTTAAATGAGATGCAACTTCAAAATGGAACATTTTTGATAAAATTAACATATCTCCGAAGCTATTTGGCACAGAAATCACATATGCCAAGGATATAAAAGTAGTACAAAGAATCCATCCCATATGTACTGACATACAAAACAGCCATTATGGTGGATCTCTACTTTTAGGCCAATGCTTTTCAACAGCTGATCATGGAAAGATTTTTTTTTTTTTTTTTTTAAAAAGTCTATTACTTTGCAAGGAGCTTTATTAGAAATTATTTGATTGGCTTTAAAAGATAAAATGCAGTTTTACATTTAAACTGTCTGTAACAGCCATATAGTGTTTTCTTCATCTACAAGGCACTAAGCTTCATAGAGGACTTCAAATTCTAGTCTCTGTTCTTTGTCTCACTTTTCTTCATTGTCCAAACCTCACAATGATAGCACAGCAATTACTTGTTCTAGCCCCGCTGCAACGTACTTCAGATTTTGTCAGCATTTCCACTTAAATGTTGTACTGCATTCTTTCATGCCCTACTTTGAGGTTTCTAAGTAGCTTGAAAGTGTCTTCCCAATAGAAATATCTTTGTGTATATATGTCTCAATTTCTGAATGTTTATGATTAACAAGATAATATTGTAGGCAACTAGCAGAGAACATATCTTGTAATTAAAAACAATTATTTTAGGATTTATACATGTTAGTTCTAAACTGAATATCTTAGCATCTCTGTATCCTCTTCATCTATTAAAATATAATTTTATTCTGTGACCATCATAGTATTTATCTGTTTTACAGTGTGTATGTGAAAGTATTTTGAACTTCATAGATGGGTTTTTAAACTGCTTTAGTTTTTCCAAACATTGTTAGCTCTAAAATAAATACTAAACAAAACACAGCTGCATTTTAGCAGATATGTAAGGATAGGGTCTATTTAAGCAAAATTGTCCTTCTGCTAATCATGTATCATTCTACCTTCTCAACAGTGTAAGTAACTCTGGTCTCTTCAGAATACTTGTCAAGGCATACAAAAAGCTGTAGGTTTACACATGCCTGGAATTATCAGGGCAGCGGGTAGAAACACAAGCACGATACCCCCAGAAGTCATCTTTGTGCCTGATAACTGAACAGTTCAAATACTTTCCATTACCAGAAAAAATGAATTCATATTGATCTTCATCCTCTCCAGAGCATCCTTTGGAAAAATGACATATATGTATAGATGAGGCACTGTTCACTTCAGTACCATAACGATTGGTTTCAAGTGAAAAATGAGGACAGCAACTCATTATACAGTACACATGGGGCAATGTCTTTGTTTCCTTTTAATTTTTTTTTTGCCAGAGTAAATGTTCTTATTTAAAACTTCATCACCAAAAAATGCCTGTAAATCTAAATTACAGCATAAGGAGGCTTCACTCAGTTCAGACACAAATTCCTTATAAGGGAAAAAGGGAAAAAGAAGGGAAAAAGGGAAAAAGAAGGGGAAAAGGGAAAAAGAAGGGGAAAAGGGAAAAAGAAGGGGAAAAGGGAAAAAAAACAAACCAAAAAGCAGGGAGAGAGGAAGGGAGGGTAGAGAGACAGCGGTAAATCTAAATTACAGCATAAGGAGGCTTCACTCAGTTCAGACACAAATTCCTTATAAGGGAAAAAGGGAAAAAGAAGGGAAAAAGGGAAAAAGAAGGGAAAAAGGGAAAAAGAAGGGAAAAGAAAAGGAAAAAAAACCAAACCAAAAAGCAGGGAGAGAGGAAGGGAGGGTAGAGAGACAGCGCACATTCAATTCTACTGCTATTGTACATGGCATAGATCACTAGCCATGTTTATGGAACATAATCTCTTATAATTTCTTATTTCTCTATAATCATTGTATCATGTGCTCCATAAACATTGATGAAAGAAGCTAATTATCTCAATAAGGTAATCAGATAGGGTTTTGCAGTTAAAACAACAACAACAACAACCACCACCACCCAAAACCCCACAAGTTCAGAGAAAAAAAGCCCAGTATTTTCTGCCGAGCTCTTCCTTACTGGTACTCCAAATTAAGCATACAAAATATGAAATGCCCACAAAAAGTCCCAGAGCTGCTTGGTGTTCAGCAGTAATACAACCCAGATAACACACCTGTAAGCACTGGGGTTTCTCCTGTGCTCTCTCAGGATATGTCCGCATTGAAAACCACAGCAGATGCAGAAGTACTCAAAAGAGTTCTAGCAACTAGCACAGGTACTGGCAGTCTATACAGTGGCCTAAGTTTACGGACCTACTAATTTAACTTGCTTTAGAGCTTTGTGTTACCATCCCTAAACTAGTAATATGACTACACAAAGTTGAAACTAGTGTATCTGTTCCACGCATTCTTTTGCAGATTAGAAATATCCGTTGTTGCCTTGAAAGTAGCTTTACTACTGATGGAAATAATTTTTATATTATATTGCCTGTTAATTTCTACATCAAAAATCATCAGATTTTCAAATATTCCCATTCAGCTCCAAAAAAATACTGTAATAATGGAGGAAAGACTTAAAAAACAAAACAAAACCAAAAAACAGTTGCCAACTACTATTCTAGGTATGAAAAAAGAACACACAAAACAGTTTTGAAAACAGTTTTCAGCTACTGAAAAGTTTGTGCTCAGAAACCAATTACAGACATATAAAAGCCATTCTGCAAAAGGAAGGGGTCCCTTTTTTAGAATACGACTGTTACGAAACAAACAAGAAATTCCAAAACAGACTGGTGACTCTTAGGTATCCAGTTATTTACAAAGGAGAATCTCAATGCAAGTCACATGGGAAGGATACTCATTTGCCAGTAAATGCCAGAGTCACAGGTCCTCAACTGAAAAGTCTTAGTTCTTCGATCTTGCACAACAGAACTGGAGTATTAGCAGCATTTTCCCCATGAATATTTACAGTGGCACAAAAGCACTCCACAAAGAGATAGTAATGGCATAACCTTTTAGTTCATACGGAGCTTTAAAGAAACCAGGATCCTGAAATAAACCAGGATTTGTAAGTTAGCCAGCTCTGTCTAGCCATCAAATGTTCCATCAGGCCCACCTAACTATGTTAACATTCCCTAATATCAGAAGGTCTCTTCCTGCATCAAGGAAAGCAAAGCAGCCAGGGGAATGTTGATTGCAATCTCCGCAAAACAAACAAGTGAGAAATAGGGGCCAAAATCATTCATATCGGTTTCTGCATGTATACCATTTGAGGGTTAATACTGAAATGTGGGATATTCTCTCCGTGGTAGAAAATTCAGAGACTGAGAACAATTTCCTCATCTCAATGAAATGTGGAAGACGATCTTACCACCTGAAAGTTTAAAGCCCGGTAATTGATTATTTTTATGAGAGGAAGAAAACTTGTGGAGAAATTCAAGAGACAAAACAGCAGGAAAAATTTTTTAATGAGCCACAAGACCCCTTCTTCTTTCTACAAATTCTCTGCATCCAAATGGAGACAGTGTCACAAACCATCTCTTAAAGGGTTATATTTTTGCTTTCCAGCCCTAAAAACTGCAACAGAGAAGCAATAGCAACAGGCATTAATTTTGCCTATTATTAAACTCCTGTTTAGTGGCTCTTCTCCAAAGAATCTCCATAAAGCAGATTCACTGAGAAAATATGGAGCAGTGAAAAATGAAAACAGTTCTAACTAATTAGCCATACACCAAGATACCCCTTGAAGCTTTCTGTGCTTGCCTCACTTCCATATCTAAGGACAGGAGTTTTGATTGGTCTGAAAAAAGGAGGAAATAAAGGTATCCCATCAATATTTTCCCTTTTGGGCTCTTTCTAGGAACAAAAAAGACATACTATTCTACAGCTGAACTCCTTAAAGGACTGTTCTCTGTTTTCCATACAGTAGAATTTCCTCTACTCTAGATCAGCAAAGGAAGCTGCATCAAATAAAAGGATTTCTGTTTACCTTGTGTAGGAAGATATTTCTAAGGTTTATAGATAACCAGAAAATTTCTCAAAGATCCAATCCTACGGTCACTGCATCACTAATCAGAAGCAGCTAAACACTAAAAGACATCACTGCGAGTTGCAATATTGTTAGATGTTTGGTACTTTCGTCTTTGGAGAAATCTGATAAACCCATTTGTATTTAATCCAATCAGCAGCAGAGACCCACTAGTAACGGCAAGATAGAGTCACATCCAAACAGGCACCACTGTACTTTCAATATGCAGTAACTACAGTAGACTTTTAAAACAAAGTAGAATAATTTATAAGGAGCATATGAGGGGTTAACAAGGTGAAAGAAATTCTGTGCAGAGAGGTCCTGGAATAAAAGCTACAAAATGTAGCTCTGTAATCAGTAAAACGGTTTATTTGCATTGCAGTGTTTGGGTTTCTTTTCAATCACAAGCACCAAAGTCAAAGTGGGACTCTGATCATCTCACTGCAGTTTACCAATCAGGATTATATGCCAATGTGTGATGAAGTGGAACTACATGATGTGACAAAATATGATGCGACAAGTAAATTTTAAAGGAGAACCCACTAATTTGGAACCAGTAATTGCTACAATTCAAACAGCCCCATTACTTATATACTGAATTTTCAAAGCTGGATTTGTGGCATATTTTTAACTGGATTAAGTGTCAACTTCAATGGAGCAATTAGCATTTTTAAAAAATATTTCTCATCAACAGAGTACTATTTATCACCTGGCAGGTAATAATTTCTTATTCCTACCTTTAGTACTGCTGAATATTTTCTCTCAAATAATATATTCAATCAAAAGAACACGACATTTTATGCTAATGTAATCTTTGTACAGCTTTAGCTAAAATCTCAAGTGCTGATAATTACAAAAAAGTCTGTGATGGGATTCCAGAAAACTGGCATTTTATTTATTTATTTTTATGGGGACAAGAATTCAGCAAATTCTTGAATAATGTTCAACAGCAGAAACTGCATCTTTGCATGTCATGTATTACTAGCCTAGGTATCGAAAATAGCTCTGGAAAAGAACAGACAACACACTGCAAAGCTTCTGGAGAACTTTGCCATCTACAAACAACACACACTACTTTGGAAAGGTGACACTTTAACATTTCAATCTGTCAGTTTCCTAATAAAAAAAAAGTCCAGGTTCTACATAAAGTAGCACTCTGGTACAGAGTAACAGTATTTTAGGATCACAAAAGTTACTCTGTGAAAGTTAATAGAAAGTATTAAATAGTCCACTGGGCACCACCACAACGCTTCCATAGGCAGAGATTTTGAATGATGTGGAAGCATTTATAAAAAATAACAGGTAGCATAAAACATGAGAGTAATTTTAAATAAAAGATCATAAAAGAAGGACTGGCAGGGAAGACTGCAAATGTATACATCATGAGTCTCTTCATCCTTCTAGTTAAGACCTTAAAATTTCTGAACTAGTGTTCTTCACTATGCAGTAAACAGTTAATCAGCCTTCACATACAAACCATAAAAGCTACGTACACATCTCCCAAAATAATGTCAGACCACACCTGATATCACTAACAATGAATGCAAAATTTGTCTATCCTAGTACCAAAATAACATAAATATTCAATCTCTGTAGGAACAGAAAGCACTGAAAAAATCATAATTGTCTATTTCTTAAACAAAAGATGTACCGAGTTCACAAGATGTAACAAAAACTACGGCTTCCTCTTGACAATACTTTTGGAAAGGAGCAATGGCAATGTTCATTTCACAGTTAGTTTTTAAAAACTGAGGTTCGGAAGGGGATTCTCCTTGACAAAAACTCTCCATCTTTGATTAGTAGTGTTTTTGCTTATAGCGCGAGGCATTTCGCATCTCACAAATCAAGCCTGCATATTGAATCAAACAAATTCTTAATGGGTCAGAATTCTATTTAAAGCCTTGGTTTAAAACCTTCTAGCTAGGAAAAAAACCCCTAGTTTTTCTCATAGATGTGTCCGTTTGTAAAAATTCATAACATATTGATAGCAATTAATGCACATGTGGACAACTAACATAGCTTGCAGTAGGTATTCCAGAAGTACTAGAGTAGGCTGGTGACTGAGGTGACACAGATCTTTACCAAAAAGTTGCAAGTGGGTCATCTTGGGCACTTCTCAACAGGTATACCAAACACGATGATACACACAACCGGTAATCTGAAAAGCTATTAAAAAAAAAAAAGCTTCCTCTCCTCTATATTACGGATATTGATTAACTGATTGTATAGTCAATTGACAACTCAAGGAAATATTTAGAAGCAGCCCCACAAAAACGATAATTAACAGACACGTTTTATACATCTTTGTCAAGTTGTTACAGCAGTTTAAATTGGAAAGAAGATAGCTGCAAGCAAGTTGAAAGCAGCTGGCATTTGGTGATCTCCCTCCCAATTAAAATTGTAAATTGCGCCTACTTCAATGGTAGTGTGTGTTATACATTCTAATAAAACAGGTATTTTTGTGTTTCTTTTACACATACACACTGGTAATATACTATCCTGACCAATTCCATTCCCAAATTTTAACAAATGTGGACTTCAATAAATACATTTTTAATTTTTTTAACCAATACTTCGGAACACTCATCAGATATGGACAGCTTGTCCCCAGATGTCTAAAAAGTCATTTTAAGAATAATGTCCAAGATAAGGCATCAAAACCAAGTGTAAATTATTTTACACTTTGACTACTACTGAGTTATTAAGCTGTTTCAAGGAATATATAGCAGCATTAAGGCGGAACCTCCTCTTCTCAGCTCTCTGAAGTTCTGTTTATCACCACTTCATTTTCTGTTTTTATTAAGCTTGTGTTACTAACTTAAAATAGGGGGTGGAAGGAAAGAAATAGTCAACCTCATTTTAACTCCTAACATATCATCCACTGACAGAAGATGTTTTTGGAAAGATAACTGTACCAAAAGAACTGATGTGCATATGCATTTTGCCCACGTATCACAGATCACTATTTCATCCTACGTAAAGCTCTGTTGTGTAAGAGTACATTTAATTAATGCTAGTAAACATTTGCACACTTGTGTTTTGGGGTCACTAATACATAATTGTGATTGTGCATGTGTGCATGGAAGAGCACATTTACATTTCAATACATGGGACTTAAGCACAAAGTCTTGCTAAAGGTTTCCAGGTATCAGCCTATATGCACAGTAAACTGCCCATTTCTGTTCGTTTATTTACTGCTTCAGATGTTTTTCTTACACCTAAATGGTTTTCTCCCTAGAGATTTCCTAAAGGATTCAGCCACAGTTCAAGCTTCTGCACAACTTAAGTACCTTCAATGCCAATACCAACTGGGTCTGAATAGTAAACAGACTGAAATTTTTATTTTTGTGTGTGTAACTGGCTTGGAACATTCTTAAAGCTAACAAAATACTAGAAATCCTCAACACTCACTTCAACACTACTGCACATTATCAGCTCTATTTTGCAGAAAACTCTACAGTTTCTTTCAATTCTTCGGGTGATGTACTAATATTATCATGTATTAAACAGTTCTGTGAAGTATATAATCATTTCTAATCTCACACATCTTTAGGTTTGTCATAGTCAATACCCAGAATGTTTGTTTCAATATTAATTGCACAAATTTCAGGCAGGATTAAGTGGCACATTAAAAAAAAAAAAAAAAAAAAAAAATCATCAGAGAAACCAGAAGGAAGACGTTTCTTAAGCTCTTTTAGCAGCTTAGAAGTAAACCATAAAATGTCAAGCTAAAAAAATTGGCTCAGATAAATATGATTTTTCCTGAATTTGTTCACTAAGCTTTTATCCTTTCTGAACACTTTCAAGTCAATCCTAAATGCTGTGCTTACCTTAATATTGAACAGTTATGCTACAACACATACAAAAGATGGAATATACGAATTATTCTCAAAGTGAAAGAGTTTGTCTGTCTTCATTTAAATAAGAAAAATAAGGAATTTATTTGGGTTTGGAAGGAAAAACAGTTATTAAGATAATTTTCAGGTATTTTTCTTCCATTTAGCTAAGGGCTTCCACTGGATGCTATCTTCTCTTATACCCATTATACACTTCAAACTTCATATTGTGGTGGGTTGACCCTGGCTGGATGCCAGGTGCCCACCAAAGCTGCTCTATCACTCCCCCTCCTCAGCAGGACAACAGAAAGAAAATATAATGAAAGGTTTGTGGGTCGAGATAAGGGCAGGGAGAGATCAACTCAGCAATTACTGTCACAGGCAAAACAGACTCGACTTGGGGAAATTAGTTTAATTTATTACCAATCAAATCAGAGCAGGGTAATGAGAAATAAAAACTAAATCTTAAAACACCTTCCCCCCACCCCTCCCTTCTTCCCGGGCTCAACTTCACTCCCGATTTTTATTTCTCTACCTCCTCCCCTCTCAGCAGCGCAGGGGGACGCGGAATAGGGGTTGTGGTCAGTTCATCACA
>NW_009232171.1:0-819 GCF_000690835.1 Fulmarus glacialis
CTGGCGGGGAGCAGGTGGCTGCGGTGGGCCTGGGGGCACCTCACCAGCCTGGGACGGCCATGGCTTTGGGCGCTGGGGGTGGCTTTTGTGTGCTTTGGGACATTTACCAGGAACAGCCACGTGCCAGTGGTGCCCAGGCCTTGCCTTGTGCAGGGCATTTAATTTTGCCTCTGGGTCTGGAGGTGGTATTTCTTAGCTGCTGTGGGCAGGTATTCACGAAGCTGTGCTAGTGGGTGCTTAATTGCAACCGGTGTCAACCCTCACCACTTGCAGTCTGCTGCAGTAAACTGAGGCGGGGGGATGGCATCAGCAGCTCCTTTGGGCTTGCTCTTCGCAGATTCCTGGGCCTCCCTCCCTCCCTTCTCCCTGACTTTGCACTGGTCTCCTTCAGCACTGTCAGTCCCCGACAGGTCTGTGTGTGGCGTTTTGGTGCGGTTGCTGTATCTGTTCAACTTGTATCAGTCAGTCGCTGTTAAGGCTTATAATCAGTGTAAAATCTCTGGGGTGCAGCTATTTACAGGGAAAAAACCCCACCCTTCCAGACTTGCATCAAACAAGAGTTTTACTCTCATTAATTGAATTCCTCTAGAGTCTGATAACTTGGGCATGTTGAAATCAGATAAATAAAAAGCCTCCCTCCCTGGTAGCTATGTAAGCCTTTCCTAACTCCCTGATCAGAGGGGGCTAGGCTCTGCTAAGTAGCTGAAGATCAAAACTTCTGCATATGTCTGCTCATCGGGGAGTGTAGGCAGGAGGACGCTCAGTGTGGTGTATCGTCAGAGGAAGGGTTTACCTCACCCCCACCCCCCCACCCCCACC
>NW_009232172.1:0-301 GCF_000690835.1 Fulmarus glacialis
CCGGCATGTCGGGGCGACCCCTTGCCCCCTCCTGCAACTGCCCACCTCCAGCCCCATGTCCCGGGCCACTCCCCAGGGAGAGGGCGCAGCAGGACCAGCGCCTGGGCTGCAGAAGCGCCCCGCTCCTGGCAAGGGAATCCCGGAGCATCCCCGACGGGAGCAGCTTCCAGGCTGGAGAGCCGGTTCCGGCCTTTGCAGTCCATGCACTGCCCTGGGATTGCTTCCATGGGATTACTTCCAGCGTTTGCTGTGTACAGCCCTGTGCTGAGCACCGAGGCATCGCCTCAGCGGCTATGGGCGG
>NW_009232172.1:390-2402 GCF_000690835.1 Fulmarus glacialis
GTGTCACAGGGGGATTCCCTTGACAGTTTTCCTCCTCCCCAGAGATGAGATCTGAGATATCCCCGTTTGGAACATTTTTCCTCGGAGGGTTTTAGGTCATCTCAGACCTACCGATAGGCAGAAGGTGCTCAGTGGTGGGGCAGGGGAACAGAAGGGCCGTGAGAGGTGTGGGCTTTTCCTGCTGCTTGTAGGAGACTAGGACCTATATGATGGGAAGAAAGGTGATGCCAAGGTCTCCAGGGAAAGTTTGCTGGCAAGCTATACTTGCTCCAAGTACAGCTGCTGCGAAGGTCTCCGTGGAGCCCTGCTGGAGATGCCGCATGGCGACTCCCCCGCACCCCTGTACCAGGGCTTCTCTGCATGACAAAGGTCATTTGCTTATCCCAAATCAGGGAAACCACGGGTGCCCTCGGCGGGAGGCCGAGTCAGCAGCTCTCCGCAGTGCAGTGCGAGGTTTACTGCATCTCTGCGACTTCCAGGATCGAGACCTGGAACCGAGGTCCAGGCCAGTGGCCCAGGCGAGTGGCCCTTTAACTGGAAAGACCTGCTGCCGGTCGCTGGGCAGAGGCAGGGTGAAGTGGCCGAGGCAGGGCTTGGGCACAAGTTCATAGATAGGTGCCCATATCTAGGAACTCAACAACTGCTCAGCAATTTAGGAAACTCAGTCCAGCTGCTTCCGTTCATTGTCAGAACCTGCAGATATTTCTCCGAGACGTCTATCTTGTATCATCCGGAGTACTGTGAACAGCCTCTTAGTCTCTGGATATCAGGGTATAAGCCACACAGTATTTCTCTTCCTTTATGTACAAACACCCTCCACTTACAATAGGAGTAATAGATGAAATGTCACTTAGGGAAAAAAAAAAGCAAACAACGTCCCGTTGTTCTTCACATTTGAAGGGTTTGTTTATTTTTTGTATGCACACAATTTAGGATGAAGGCGGGGGCTTCCATGGGATTTGAATAAGGTGCCTTTTTTACCTTGTAGTCTTTAACCTATATTTTCCACTAGTAAATTGTGACTAGCAAAAGAAAAAAAAATATATCTATTATAAATCCCACTCCTAGTAAATATAGTTGCAAGACCAAATAATTGCAAGGTTCTGAGTGGAAAACTGATTTAAAAGAATCAAATAGTCATAGATGAATTAATAATGTATTGTTATTAACAATCATTTTATATTTGGACAGCTGCAGCACCACAGAAGATACAAAACACTACCAGGACTAGCTTCCTATATTAATAACCGTACAACTTTCTTTAAAAAATTGTGGATGGTTTCTTCAGGAACAAAAGTGGTTTAGAACTTCTGAATCTATTACCTTCAGTATTTCTGTACTTATACACATGAAATACAGTCTCTCATTTACAAACAAATCTGAGCACACTGTTCCGAGAAACAATGCAAAAGAGGTAGGGTTACACTGGGAATGTGGTGCGAATTTAGAAAATAAAGATGAACTTTAGTTTGGCTTTCAGAAATGTTTTTATTAGAAGTCAGCTAAAATTTTTGTGCTCGTATTTCCCGGTTAGTACTTCATTTGAATGTACAGGTGTGCATTAAAATTGGTCTCCTTTAGATATACGTATATGGCTATATGATACGAGTGCTCGCTCGTTGGACTAGGAAAGGTATTAGGCTGTTCGGACGTCCAAATTCAGTGGCAGTGGGGAAAGGACTTTACAGGCTCGGACCTCTCTATTAGTGAATCGGCGTGGAAAGGCCGACCGCATGCCCCAAGGTGGGGTAATGACGCTTGCCCCAAGCAAGCGCCGTGACACCGAGGGACCGCAGGGGCTCTCCCGCCCAAGAGAATGGCTTTCCGAGCCCCCCGGGCGACACCCGCCTGATGCCAGCTCAAGGTGACCGCATGAAAACTGCAGAAAGCAACCGGGTGAGCAGGTCCCCGGCCGCGGCACACGCCTGCAGCCCTTCGCACCCTTCTGCCCCGCTTTCGACAGCGGCTCTTCCCCGTCTCCCAGCCCCGCGGGGGCTGCCCGGCCCCCGCAG
>NW_009232173.1:0-14364 GCF_000690835.1 Fulmarus glacialis
ACAGTAGGTTCCTTGGCTATTTGTATAATAAATTAAATAAATATTATATACATCTTATGTAAAATAAAATAAACCTTTAGAACACAAGACCCAGAGGTATAAGCATAATTGCAAGTTAGCTTTTAAAACAAAGAACTCTCTCCTCAAGTCAACCACTTTCAAATAGTGGTTTAATTTACACACAGAAGGACCCTTTAGGGAAGAAAAATCTTGTAGAAGCTGACTGGATAGATACTTTCTTTTTCCTCTTTTACTTCCCCGTGGAATTACAGATTTATTTTCTGCAGAGTCAATATACTTTTAGAAAGTTTTCTTGTGTTAAATTGATTTCTTTAGCACTAATCAGCAGTTTTTAAAGAACAGACTTTGAAATATAACTTTCCCCCTCTCAGCTGGACATTTTATATTTATGTGCCCTGAAAAAAAACTTTTGATAAGGATTGATTCTTCACTTCAGTAAGCCAGGTAAGAGAAGTCTCAAGTCTATAAAGGTGGTCTGTAAGATGCAGTCAACGAGAAACAGCATGTGAGAGCCCCACCCAGGGGTATCTGCCGCCTTGGCACTGGAGGAAAATATATTTGCAATTATGTGATAACCTTCTCAATGGGAATAATGTAAGCTGCCTGCCTCTCACATTGCATCTTGTGCTTTCTTAAGCTGGGCCCTGCATATGGTGGATGAAACCTCGCAACAGCTACATGGATTATACATACCAATAAGTATAGATCTGTATACATGCAAATACATATGTATTTATGTATACATATATATGCACGTGCAGCTGAAAATGTAGAGCATTTTCTGATGGTTATTGATTTATCATGCCAAGAGTCTCTTGATGATTGTAAGAAAGCTAATTAGTAGCAGACCAGAGCTCTGACATAACCATTTTTCTCCCACCTGCCTGGTCCCATCTGGTAACCCTACCTGCTCTTCTGAGACAGTTGTGCTCACATTTACCTGGAGATCAATGCTCTATTAGGAATTTAGCACCACGTGTGATGTTTCCAAGACCACTGAAGTGATCAGTAGGAGCCTGTCATAGGTGGCGGAGATGGTAACCATTCACTCTTTGTGTCATCTAGGAAGGTAGATATTGACACCTAGAGATGAGTGGTACCAGGTGGCCCACGCTGTGCCTGGTGGACAATATGGCTGTTTCTGTTGCCCATTTTCAGGATTCAGAGCTCTGAGGTGAGACATCACTGCCCAGTGCATCAGTGGTCTGCACTGGAGCCTCAGAGTAACTGTATATATATATCTTTGAGTAACTATAAATATATCTTTGCAAGTCATGGGCTAACATTACACAGGTAGAACTAGCATATTTTACTGCTTTATTTTAAAGATTATTCTAATACCTGGTGAAAAAATGTTTTATTTTGCCTGTCTTCTTGCTTAACAGTAAACATTTTTAAAGGCTTTTCGTCATCTTTGTGTTCGCAATTCATATACACATACAAATGGGCTATTTTACTGCAGACACTAAGTTTTCCTGAAATGGGGCTACATATTCTTCTGTTGTCTCGTGCTAAATGCTAACAGTTTTAACAGTTCTAATATAACCCTGAAATAGCTACAATTTCTATAATATTTGTAATTTCCCTGTGTTTTCTGGATGGCATATATTTTTGAGTTTATTATCTAATTATTTCTCGAATAAATATATATAATTTTTTTTCACTTGATCTGCATGTGAGGACTTTCTTATGCATGTTTGTACAAGCAAGTAAAATGTATGCTGTCTTCTCTAGTAGCCAACACCCCAAAGTGCACTGAGATCTATAGGAAACCAGGGAAAACTGATATTAAGAAAAGAATTACTATTAAAAAGAGGACAGCTGATCTGGTACATAATTTTTCTAGTGAAACTGTTCCGTATTAATACTTACAAATCTTTTGGGATACGATTAAGATTACACATTTTCTTGACATCAAAGGACCATGAGTAAAGCTACATCACAAAGCTCAACACAACCACTGAATACCATTTACAGGACACACACAGAGAAAATATAGTTACCGAAAACACAGTGTGCTTCTGCTACCATGCTCAGTGTTCCTCTGATGAGTGGCTATCTGGGATATTTTCAAAGCTTCTCCAGACTGTTTCACTTTCCTCTAGTTCCTTTTTAGTTCTTGCTATATACACATTGTGAGAAAAGTCCACAACATGTTAGCTCTCTTTCTATCACTGTGATCATCTTGGAGTGAATAGTATGTTCCTTAGTCTTTAGGTAAGCTAAAGCTGTGCGTGATGTCTTCTACGCAGAATGGTATAATGGTCTTCTGTAAGGACTGGAGACAATCTGACTTTGGCCATATTACCTTGCTTCTCCAAGCAAATAAGCAACCAATAAATAATAGAATATATAACATTAAAGGCTAGATAGACTAAAGAATGAAATAAGCAGATGATTGGGCATTTTAGGCCATAAAAAATGTTGTACAATTTTAAGTTGGATATGATGGGTTGGATCACTGTATAGTATGATAAGAAAAACAGATAAATTAGTTTTCAGTATGTGTAATACATAGCATTATAGTAATTCTTTTAAAAATATTTAATTTTTGGGGAAAAAAAGAAAAATTATTAGTCAGGCACATCGTCTGTTTCTGATTTAAAATTAGACCAGAAATTATAATAAATAATTGGTGGAGTTCTGAAAATGGAGAACCATTTCATTCTGACATTATTACAATTAAACTTATTCCTTCATTTTAAAACAGCGTACTACAATTAACCAATATTGTATTAAAAAAAAAATAATTGAACAGCTAAAATTAAAAAAAAAATCTGTTTCAAAGTAAAAAAAAAGAAGTTATTCACATTTTTTCAAAATGAAATTTTAGGCAAGGTTTCATCCTTCTGATAAAAGTATAACTTCGTTCTGTTTTTTTTTTGTTGTTGTTGAGTCACTGAGAGATCCATCATTTGCTCAGTTCCAGTTACACATCAGTTATGCAGTTATGCATTCTGCCTCTGATCCATGGAAATTACTTGCCCTTAGCCATCGATTTCAGGCTTTGTCTTCTTCTGAAGTTGCAAAAGTTCGTGGTTTTAGCTGTGAAGATTCAGACCGCAGTCACAGCCATCATGGCAACAATTACAGATAGTTGTGAATAGCATGATGAAGCAACTTAGGTCATATATTGAAGTAAATAATTTAGAATGCTTAATTCATTCATAAATGCAGCCTCTTTACACCCACCCCCCACTTGGCATATCCTCTCCTGTATGCACTAGAGTAGTTCCTGCCGCTACAGGGGACTACCAACACCATACATAAATAAATACCCAGCAATGTTCGTGTAGAGGTTGTTTAAGAGTTATTAACTGCAGGTCTTGGATGCATAAAGTGCAGTTATATAATAGGAAGGCATCAGAAAAAATTGAAACTGTGAAGTGGAAATGTAGCAGAAATGTAGCCAGGAAATCTGGCAGAACGAACACACCAAAAAAAAGCAGCCCATGTTCTGCCCCTGCCATGTATTCCTTTGGGTCGTCAGGCACTTTGCCTTTAGCATCTCAGTTCCCCAGAATGCAACATGGGCAGTAATACTTGTACCTCTCCCGCTTCAATCACTGCTTTTAGGACTCACCTTTTGAGCATTTGCATATCTAAACTCTTACTGAATCAAAGAGCCCTTCTTGCTCTCATTAACAGGTAAGCCTCCTATTGACTTCACCATAAGAAAAGGCAGTTCCTAAAGATTTGTCACAATAATGGCAACACTTTATCCATTCAATATCCATTTTCTAATTCTATATGACCTCAGAAATCTCAGTGGGTGCCAAGTTACTCACACTTATAAAAATGAAGCCCTTCTGAACTTGGATTTATGTCAGACAGGATAACAGCAACTTCAAAGGTTGTCTTGTCCATTACTTTTCTCCCTAACATGACTAATCATACCTGTCAGATGTTTGTCTAGTCTGTTTTTAAAAGACTCCAGGGTAGGATTTCATTACATCCTCAAGCAATTTTCTCCAAAACTTCACATTTCTTACAATTATAAAGTCATTCTAACGTTTAACCTAAATCTCCCTTTCCTGAAATTGGCACATTCTTTTTGTCTAATTCAAATGGACACAGAGAAAAGGTTATTCCATTCTTCTCAGCAGTCTCCTTTTCAGGTATTTAAGACTGCCAGAATTTCCCTGTTTAGCTTTTCTTTGCTCTAGGCCCAGCAACACACTTCTTTCAATCTTTCTTCACAGGTCATATTATAACCTGACCTTTCCTCACTATCACTGTCTTCTCTGGACTGCCTCTGATTAGTTCAGTTTGTCAAGAAAGAAAGATGGTGCCAAAACCAGTCTCCTGCACTGGAGCTCTTACCAGCACTGCTGAGCAGACATAGAGTGCCAGAGGAGGGATTACAGACTTCTATGGAAGCAAGGTGGCAACTGAGCAAGAGTCCCCCCCTGGCCAAGTGTGTGTTAACAACTAGCATGGTGCAACAGGAGAGAATCTGAAGCTGAGGACCCAGTGTCCACACTGTGTGTTCTCAGGGGCATTACTTCAGGTTAGCTCTAGTCTGGTCTCAGTTACTGAATGCCCATCAGTAATTGCAAAAAATGCAATCTGGGAGCACATGTCCTGGTTTAGCGTCACCCAAAAGTGATCCAGTTCTCCTGCTCTATAACTGCTTCATGATGCAAGCAGAGACATGATAATTGGAGACATCTGGGGCATGTACTTTAAAACATCTGAACAAAAATGTAATGTTAAACACATCCAGTGATCTTTTTTGGATGTGTGTTAGGGATTCTTATAATAAGTGTGCACTATGGCTTTCAAAACTCTCATTCCAGACCTCAACGTATAGGCTGATTGCCGCAGCCTGAGAAGCTTGAAGCAGGTGAATCAAACCAGCAATGGAGCATGCTCAGAGACATACATGCAGAAGGTTAGATTTCCACTTCTTTTCCTGAGTGAAGGGGAAGGGCTGGAAGGGGAAACTAGGCTCATTGGTAGGTTTGTTACACTTTATAGTGGTTTCTGTGGGTTTTGCTAGATTTCTTTTAAGCATCAGAAGGCCAAATGTTAACTGCAATCAAACTAAAATGTGTTGTAGATATTTTTCATAAGATTTGTTTTGATATTCTAGTGTAGCTTTAGAAGAAAGATTTTTCAGGCTTTTAAAGACATAGTCTCATAGCTGTACAACACTAATCTCTTGTGTTGGAGGTGCAAAGTTAGTAATTTAATTTGAAGTGAGAATAAATCAACAAATTCTGGAAACATGAAGGAGGCCTTTCTTTGAGATATCACTTTCAGCTCCAAGAAGGAGCACAACACACATTTGATTTTATTGCTTAGCAATGGGGAGTAACACTTTCTCAGCTTTCTCTTGAGATTCTTCTGAGTACTTTATTGTCTTAAGTCCTAAAGAATAGCTCTCTTCCAAATCCAGGCTACTTCTCAGGCTGAATGTTAATTAGTCACCTAGGAGACAAACTCGGCGTGCTACTAGTTTTCTGCTCTGATTTCTCTGAAACCTTAGAGACAACTGAGTTTGAGAGGTAGTTGTTTAGTTTGTTTACACAAAAACCAAACTGCCTTATTCTCCTGGCTTTTTGTTATGTTCTTCAAAATGTGAATGTCCTACAGCTGTAATTAGTAAATTTGGTTGCTGAGATTTCCATGAATTGGCTCTTATGGAAATGTCAGTTTCAAGGATTAAACATGATCAAAACATTTTTCCTTAACTTACAGGAGAAGGTAAATAGAATAAATTCTCTGCATGTGACTCATCCTCCCAACCTCTCAGAGGTATAATCACCTAGAATAGAGGGTAGAAGACAACACTGGATCCAAGACTATTCATCCTGATAGTCCAAATTAAGAGATTTGATAAAGCTGGATCCAAGACTATTCATCCTGATAGTCCAAATTAAGAGATTTGATAAAGGATACTTTACAGTACTACGGAAGGTCTCTATTTCATTGATAGGGTTTATTAAATAGAAATGAAATAGCATGAATTTGGTTGCAGAGGGAGAATGAACCTGGATTAAACCAGTGCAAAACCTGCAAATGTAATAGTAATAAATACTAAGAAAAAGCGGAGGCAACAAATAACATGCTTTTTCCTTTCCCTCCCCTTTACTCCTGCTCTGTAGCTGCAATGTGTATATCCAGCTATTTGTACCTGTTACGTATCATACGGCAATGTGTTGCACCTGTTTGTTTGCAGGTTTACTTTTTAAGTATATGGGACTTCCCCATCACAAAAGGAGTTGTGCAGAAATAGCCATATGTTAGAAACCTGAGCTTGTGAATATTCAGGCTTTGAAAAATCATATTGTTACAGTTTTCAACACACTTCCTGTAAAAACCTTAGTTTTCCAGACTCTGCTTAGCAACACTTTAACTTCTTAAACCATTCAAGGGGAGGGGAGAGAAAGGAAGGGAAGGAAATGTCATTTTTTTACACAGTATTATTAGAACAGTTTGGCATTTTGAAGACACATTAGATAGGTCTCTACCACAATGAGCCAATACTCTACATGACCATGCACAGACAGCAAAATAGGTTGCGAGGTGTGCTACAATAATTTTGGTTTTAACTGATTCTTCTCAATCTGTTTTAATCTGTGAGGAGTGCTGACATAACCATGTTGCTGTTCATATTTTCCTTTCTCCATCCTTTCAGATATTCATCCCCCGATACTTTTGCTTATCATGGAAAAAATTGGTATGATACTCTTTCTCCTATTTGTTTGGGTTTCCAGAAATAGTTTTAGACATACAGCTGATTAAATCTTGGGAAAAGTTATCAAGAAGGATCAGAACTAAACCTGAATTAAATACAGAATCACTTATGTGATAGAAGGGGCCAAGCTGAATCATAGCTGATGGATCAAAACTTAATGCTGGCAAAACCCCTAAGCATTACTAACTTTTAGTGATACCATTCAATATCCATCTATACAGACGTGGTAACATTCATCTAAAGTCAGACTTAATGGGGGATGTGAATGCTCTACAACATTAATTATATTGTAAAAGCATTTCTGTTTTGCCAACTTGCTAACTTCATTAACCTTCTTAACCTTAACCTTCATTTTTGTAAATTTTCTAAATTCTAAATTTGGATGGTGAACTGGTGCTTTCAGTTTAGCTAAACTGAGTGCAGTTTATGACAGTTTATAATACAAAATAAGCTAAGTTTCTATTCAAGCATACACAAATATTCATACATTACCCAGAGTTATTTTAAAGGACCATTCACTGTGGTTCCTACTGAGTCAATAATAAGAGAATGTATCTGTGGATGCTATTTGAAGTCGCGTTTATGAAATCAGTCATCACAAGTATTAACAGAACATGTGGGTGTTGGAAATGGATGCTCACATTTCTCTTGTGGTCTTTCTATTTTAAACGTAGGTTTACATTGCGCACGTCACTGTCATATGAAAAGTGGCACTCAGATGAATCCTACCTCTAATAACAAAAAGTTAGAGCATATCTCAGAATCATAGTCAGGTAGCTTGTAAGAGACCTCCAGAGGTCATTATCGTCCAGCCTCTTCCTTGCCATATTTGGATAATTATTCCTTTAATAAGACAGGAGTCATTTCATTCACTACTGAAGTGCAGCAGCCCTTACAGAACAGTTATATTTCCAAGACTGACCTAAGGACTGTCAGGCATTTGACATCTTCCACACACAGTAATCAATCACAGAAATAGTCTCTCTGGAAATGGTGTTCCTCAAAATGACATTAATACAAACCAGGAGATATGACGAGAAGCAGGACTGACTGGAATAAAATTGTGGTTTCTCATAGAGAAGTGCTCCCTAATCATGGAGCCAGTATCTTTTATCACCAGTTTCTGACCACATATTGCTAATCTCAGGCAGGGAAAAAGCTATTCATTGAGCTAAGCTGCCTTTGGTTTGTGAGCCTTTAGGACTTTTTTGCTTCACAATTTTGAGCTTTACTTCACAAACACAATGCCTAGAGACTTTCCACTAAAAATGAAGACTCCCATTCGGTATCCTAATTTTAGAGGTTGAGAAGATGTCATTTGCAGAAGAGCTAGTCCATTCCAAGACTGAAGTAAATCTAGTCTATTTCATGCTCAAGTGACACCTCATGTTTCTTAATTGAACTCTAGTAATTAGAGATTTCTTAGCCTGGCTTCCTCTACATTTGACTATTATTCACTCACAGCTGGCTTAGTAATAAAATTCCATGTATGCATAGGCAAATCCTCTGAACTCACACTTGCTCCTCTTGCTCTGTGTTGGTCATGGGTCATTTTTTGTTCTTGCTTCACCTATTGCTGAAGCCTAGAAATTGCCAGATTTCAGGTTTTGAGGTTTTAACTTGATTTTTAGAGCACACTAGTGAGAAGCAACTAACACTGTGAGTTCACTGTGAGTTTTTGAAGAAGGCTTGAAGACAGGCCTATCTGCAATACAGTTCCAGAGAAATACTGTTGCAGTGGCACATACTAGGGCCAAAAATGTCACAGAAGGGAAATAAATTATTTCTGCAATTAGCTATCCTCCATTGACTGCAGTGTCAATACTGACTGTTAGATATTTTGTGCTCCTAAGACCTCTCTGAGCTCATTTGGTCAGTGTGGAGGAAGGGTAATACTAGCACTATCTGCTCCTGTTTCCTGGCTGACAGGCACCCTAGCCCTTTTGGCTCCTGGAGTTCAAGGCCGTCCTTGTCCACCTAGTATTTAGGCAGGAGCTGCAAGAGCAGAAGTTCTTGATCGCGTTCCCTCCTCTTCCCTTCCTCAAATTGGAGGAGCAGGACACAGCTGGTACCTCATCTCCCGCTGAACATGCAGGTGAGAAGTTGCTACCTCCAAGTTAAAGAGCTCCAAAAGTATGTAATGACTTGCAAATGTGAGCAGCACTTAGATGATTCTTTATTTATGAGACACATTTGGAACATTGTGTTTCACAGACACTTGATGGAAGAGGTGAGTGCCTTTTGAAGAGCTCAGTACAAGTGTCAAAATAGTACATCAGAATATGTAGGAGCTGTTAATGCATCAGTCTTGAAAATCTGCATTGCACGTCAAATATTCATACTTGCATCCAAAATCTTCCTCAAATACTGACAGGTGTGTATTTCTCAAAATTACTATTCCATGACTCATTCTCCTTTATCTTCTTTCAGGAATGTTACTTCTAACGGAGAGCATCTAATGTGAAGTGATCAGGTGATATTAAAGCTAACATGTCAATCGCAAGATATTCCATACATAACAGCAGACATATTCCTAGCATGAATGCCTGCAACTAATATTTGAGGATAATTATGAGAAAGGTTAGCATCATTGAGTTAACTGCCTAGTGACAACATATCCTTAGAATGAAGACTAATTTGTTACAATGGTGTTTCACTTCATTTGTCCATGAAAGCCTGTCCACATATATATGGATATGATGCATCCAGACTTGAACATGCAGCTACATCGAACATCTTCCAAAGGCAAAGCAAAATCTTTGCCAGAATTCAAATCCTGGAAATGCAATTAATTCAAGACAGAAGTCCCACCAGTTCTTAACGTACTGGAAATTCCAGATTTGCATTAGCTGGTGACCAGGACTTTGATTCAGTCTCCATCTCAGTCTCCATCCAGTGGCGAACACTGCGGCATAATATTTTCTAAAACAAGCAGAAATAAATTATGTAAATTAACCATACAGTTGGGAATTCAGGAATATGCACAAATACATCCATATCTTAGTTGTGATTGTTTGACACCTTTGTTTAATGCGGTAGTAAAAATGCAGTAGCAATCTTTCTGAGGCAAGAATTAATCTCACAATTTAATACCAAAATGACTGTGTTCCTCCAACTAATAATTAGTCCAAATTATACAAACCAATTCACAGCGAGCAGAAGAAGTTTAGAACCACTGTGACACTGGCATAAAGGAACTCATGTCAGAAATTTTAATATGTGCTTTTCCACTTAGACATGCACTGTTGACAAGCTTTCTGTCTGAGTTTGTATGGAAAAATATGCCTTTGGGGATAAACACAAAACCAGTATGAAATATGAATAGAAGTACAGAAGGAAAAGCTAAAACACCACCCTATTAGGTTCCAAACTGTCAGCTAGATCACATCATACTGGGCTGGACCTTGTGAAATGATCAAATCAGACTAAGCATTTGGGACGACCATTTTTTTCCCTCTGACTGGAAAATTCTATTCCTTTTGAATAAATATATAAGGCACCTAATGGCTTTTCCTTTTAAGACACTTTCCATTATATTGTGTTAAAGACCATCTCAGAAGCTGGTTCATCAGCTCAGATATGGTGCCAATCTTCTGTGCATGCAGATTCGTTACAAACTTTCAGTCTCTTAAGAGCGAATCCCAAGAAGGTCCTTTTACACTCGAGAGAGTAGGAGTTCTGAACTAACTACAGCCATCTCAACCTCTCTCTTTGTGTTTGTTTTTCATGTTATGAAATCAGTATCCTTTTAGTATTATGATACACTCATGTCTTATGCCACCTTCTCCTTTTGGCAGACAAAAATTATACTGTGCAAATATCTACTTTCAGTACATCAGTTGATTCTCAACATTTTCAGCCTTTACATCCATCATCTCTGTTGAGAGAAATAGTTGCCATCTTGAACTACACTGAAGGTCTCTTTTTTTCCTTTTTTAATCAAGGTCTGCTGTGGCCTAGGCCTTGGGACCATCTCAAATACTAGTCTCAGAGAAGTAGAATTCATAACAAGCGTGTTTTGTGTAGCGTTGTGTATGCTGCTTCTCATTGGTGTCGTGGCTACAAAGTGGAGCACCTTTGTTGCCTGAACACTTCTTGAACTCACTGTACACATCCTGTATACATTCACGGTATGCTTAGTCCTGATTTTTTTTTGCTATATTCTCACAGAGATCATTCTCACAGGTGATAATGTTGAGTGTATTAACTTCGACATTTGTTGCAATGTGCATTTGGCTCATCTGAACACATCGCTTGTCTTAGAAAAATAATTTGCTGCAGACTCCAGAGAGAATATGTGCATTGTTCAAGTTAAGAGTACAGTACATCTCCACCACAAACAGAACAACCTTTATCTTGTATATAGGCAGATAGTGAATTTGAGAATGTTCCACTTTACATCAATGTTCAAGATAGGTCTGAAAGATAACACAAGCATTCTCACATTTGTAGCACACCAAAGACAACCTTGTTGTCATCATAACTCAAGAAAAATAGTTTTGTTTGGTATGGTGGGATTTCCCTAGTGAAAGCTTTATTTGACAGCACACAAGTGTGGAGCCATGCAGTACGGAATTGCAACCATGAAGAACATCCCAAAGGTATCTTCTGTTGGGCCATGAAATCTAGGTGATATCAGAGTCCAGATCAGACATATCTCTGTGAGACTTTCAGGAAGTGGCTGCCCTGAAATCAGGCACTGGCATTTCTCAGTTTTTAATGACTGTTGTGCTCCTCTGGAGACTGTACACTTAGGAATTCAGCAAGACTGCCTCGGATGTACTGTGTTCTGAAAATTTTACCTCCAGCCATTTAAACCTGAACGCTAGCAAGTGTTTGATTCCAAAGCTACCCTATCTTATTTTCCTTACACGAAAATATGCTTGCTTTCACTGCTACTAAACATATAGCTTAGGTACCATACACTTCAATAAAAAATACTTGGGGTTTGCCTGTTCGGAGTTGGGACGGGGGGGGGAGTCTGGGCTTTGGGGTTTTTTTAAAGACTCCTCTCATTCTACCCTACTTTTGAAATATATATGTTCAAATCAAATAAATCATCATTTATGAACAGAGAGTATTGGAATTCTGGAATTCCTTTTACAAAAATCTTTGATCCTGATATCAGGAGGAAATAGTGTCAGACTGTGAATGTGAGGAGATGATATCTTCCAATATTAACATCATTCAAACAGTGGAGAGATCCTTTCTTAGAAAACAGTAAAGCTGTTGTGTTAAGCAGGCATTATCCCTTTATACCAACACCAAGGTTTTCTACTTGGGAACAGGAGATCCTAAATAAATAATTTGTTTTAAAAGTTTTGGGTCATAATTAAAAATTATAAAGCAAATAGTCACATGTCAAAAATTTACAAAGAGATGACACCAGATTTATACACAGCTAAGTTGTGTAGAATGCCGTAATAAAGGATAACGCTGCTCATTTCAGAGTGAGTCAGTAAAGGACTCATAGAAAAGATGAGATCCTGTAAACTACTTATTCTATATTTACTCCAAAAGACCTTTTAGGAATCTCTCATGGGATCCGGTGAAGAAGGAGAGCAACAGAAGGCTGTTTAGAAATCACCATTTTCAGCATTCTTGGTGATGTTCTGAATTTCCTTTAACAGGTGACAGAGGGTTCTTGTAAATTGTTTAAAATGCAGTTTCCTATTCCCATTATCCAAGATTTGCTGTTGGCTTCAGGTGTTGTAGGTTTTATGTTTTACAGAATAAATCTTAAACTTAACTACAGTGATTACATTTTCAACTATGATATAGATTTTAAGTACCCTTGAAATAATTGGCTCAAGGAGAATGTAGTATTTCATTTTGCTTAGCAAAATGTTCACCACAGCTTGGAAGATGAATGTTATTGTGAAACTTTTCCTTCAGCCATAATTTTTAGTAGTTCAAGTGTGCCAGCAATCTTGATTTACATTATATGCCAGCCTGGCTGACATTGTGATACAGCTTGAGAAGACTTATATTGTCCATAACGGAGCATCTTCCTATGCTGAGCACATTTAAGAAAGGTTTGGTAGCATAAAATTATGAAAACTTATCTTTCTCTCTGTGCAATTACATTATGTAATTTTCCTTTTTTCCCTAGGAGAATAATTGCCTTAAAATTGTGATGGTCTGACAGGTTTAGAGTTATACATGTTCTCTATAGTGCACTTTTCCTGATGAATTTATCAGAAAATTACTTTGTCACTGCAGCAACTGTGTAGAGATGCTGAAGCAATGAAAGAAAAAAATAGTTTGGCCAAGATACAAGAGAGTAGGAATATTACTGTTATCAGTTAAATTCCTATTATTGTTCAGTATTTTGTGTGTATATATATAAAAAAAGGGGGTGCCCTCTGTTTTAATAAACATAAAAACAAGGATATTAAATGGGATTGTAGAACACCATTTATCTTGGAACTAAGCTTTTCTTGGTTCCACAAAAATTACATATTTTAAACACTGTAAAAATGAATTTCTGAAGAAATTCAAAAGAATATATCTTTTTTTTTAATTTACTTAAACTTAACCCCATTATTTATAATTTTCTTCTTCTGCCTTTCTCCCTACGTTTTATAATTCTGCCTGGTAGCTGGAATCTGTGTAGCTGGTGACTGAAAAGATTAAATTTCATAGCCCCATGGCCAACTAAAAGGGAGCATATGAAATGCATATGGTGTGCACAACCTGCCACACACAACACTGAAACCAACAGTACCTTTGGGGACGGGTGATGTGCACATAGTATGATGTCACTATTAGGCACACACAGTTTTTAGCAGGGAGAGGCTGCTGAAATAATCCTGTCTAATACAGCAGCTACTAATAGAGACTAATCCTCCACTGGCAAATGTGACACAAGTGCGCTTCAATGAATAGTGAAGGATATTGAAAAAGGATCTCTCGTGCTAAGAAAGCTGGAATTTTTAGCAGAGAACACAGCTAAATGGGCATATGCTAGGATGTCAAATGAGGAAACTAATTCTCTAGCACATAGGAAATGCAGTTGACTTTTCTTCACTAGAGACTTTCAGACATGGCAAGCTCCAGGTGGTTTGGCATCCCTTGTATTCAGGGACAGTCAGCCCCAAACATAGAGTTTGGAGAGTGCTACTAGGGAGAGTGCTACCAGCCAGAGTGATGCTTTTCCTTGTCCTTGTGAGGGAAGGCAGTAGACCAGCAGTCACCCCTGCAAAAGGTGACCTCCACTCACCAAACTTGAAGGTAACTTCACTCCCGATAGATCTCCAAGATATACAAAACTAGGAAGGGGCAGGCAATCCAAAATCCTTGGTCTCTCCAAAAGTTTATTCTGTACCTAGAAACCATTCTGGGAAAAGTTGGTGTGTTAATTATGCAGATTTCTAATCCTGAGCTGGAATGCTTAGCAGGATTTCCTTGAAGAATAAAATACCTCTTGCTAGGTACTTCTCCAGAAAAAGCCAGCAAAGAGAAAATCCATTTGCTTTCATTCTGCCTATTCTGTGTAGAAATCATAGAATCATATAATCATAATAATCATAATAATTTTAGATTGGAAAAGACCTTTAAGATCATCAAGTCCAACCGTTAACCTAACTCTGCCAACTCCACCACTAAGGACCCCATACTCCTAAGGACCACATCTTCAC
>NW_009232174.1:0-53848 GCF_000690835.1 Fulmarus glacialis
AACAACAACCACCACCACCACCACCACCAGAGAGTAAAACAAAAAAAACAAGGAAACTAGTTTTATGCATTGGAATTAGAACTACTTCATCTGTAGCTACCCACAGCCTCCTTCTTCTAAGAATCATCTTTTCAGAAGTCCATCAAATTGACATCAGTATTCTCAATAATTTGAGAATCATTTCTTGAGCACATCAAATCACTGTTTCGAATATAATGACTGTGTTGGCACACCCCTTCCCCACTCTCAAATTAGATTGCTTTTATATTCAGATTCTCTGGACAATCTCAAATATACAGCTGTAGGATTCTGCCAGTGAAGTAGTTCCTTATTTAAAGAGGGAAATAGAGGGAAAAATTGCAGAAAACAATTCATAACTCTTTTGTTTTGTTTGGGGTTTTTTTTCATTATTAGATTGGAACAAACCAAATCTAAAATAGAAATTCAACCATTGAAAAGAAATACATCAAAATATAACTATGTAGAGATATACTAAAAAAAAAAGCAAAAAATGAAAAACAGTACTTTGTTCCCAGGAAGAAGGGAGATAAGGACAATTGTGGGGTTTTAAAATTTTATTTTTAAAGAAAAAATTATTCCACACACTTTCAAAGATGAACAAACCAGATGCACACATTGAAAGGAACAGACAAAGCAGTCTAGGGACACTTTCATCATTTGGATTTTTTTTTGATTAAGAATTGGATTCTCTTCCTTTCCTTCCCCCTCCCATTTCAATTTGTTTTCCATTGTTGGCCAAAAACCCCACCACCCTCCAGCGTTGCTTTTTTTTTTAATAGATCTTTTATTTTTTTATCACTTCTTTTTAAAATAAACATGGAGAGGAAAAAAAAGGACGTGCAGTCTGGATGTACGTCATAAATAGACATAGGAAAAAGATAGAAGAAATTGGCTGAGATCGACAAATGGGTTATATAATAGCTTAATTTTACTGTAGGATGTTAATAATAATGCATGCTTAAAGTAAGTTGCATTTAGGGAAAGTAGAAAAACAGAACAGCAAGCAAGGACTTGGGAGGCGGGTGGGCGGGGGGGGGGTGGGAGCAGGGGGTGTACCATCCATGACTCTCCAAAAAGGGCAAAGCACATTCCAGAGAGTTCTCTGCATTTCTGGGGGAGGTCAGAAGGGGGAAAGGGTGAGGAAAAATCATAAGCTATGCTAGGACGCACTTTTCACCCTGACTATAACCTTGTACTTGGATAAAACACTCAAAACTCCAGACTCCAGCCCTTATTCTGGCCCTAACTCCCCAGGGCATTCCCGAAATGAGTGGCATTTATTTTTCTGCCTGGTCAGACAGGGCTTATTCCTGTAAGTGCTGATCAGCTTGAGCAAAGGGTGAAGAATTAGTTCTTACAAACACACTCTGCTATGCTGGAAAAGGCTATGGCTGTGGTGAATATTTCTTTGAAGCGGTGAGCAGTTATTCGGTCCATGTGATTACTGCTGGGGGCCCACCAGTTAGCAATATTTGGTACTAAGGCCACATGATTTTGCATAGGCAAACCTGCCACTGCTAGCATTAAGACTGAGACTAGTTTCCTCTACGCTACAAAAGGATTTAAAGTTCAAGAAGATATTACTAATCAGTTCTATCTGAGTCTTTACTAAAACTGGATCCCAAGTACTGTATGTCATAGAGGCGTCCTCGGCTTCCTCTGAATTCCCTAGGTGACACATACGATATCCGTATTTTTCTTGTATAAAGACCATCATCCTGACATCAGAGTTCTTCTAAGAAGGAACTTGGGACCCCAGCAAAACAACCTGTTCTGTCTGATATTTTAGGAGAGGGCAAACGTTATATATAAAGCTTTGGACCCTGCCCACAATGAATGTCTCTAAGAGATGGGAAAAGCAGGCTGTAAGCACTGCATGTACCTTAGCTTTCCATCAGGAATATATAACCCATCATAAAGGTCATCCACCAATCAGTGGAAGTGGGTGGCTATCTTGAGCTTGAACTTCTGGGAAGAATGGGGCTATCCTCCTTGTAGATGTGGCCAGGGGTACTTTTGTATAAACACGGTAACAAACAGGTAGGATGTTTTGGTACATAATGACATGAGGAACAATAGAACCTGTAAAGCCACTGGGAGATCAATATTAGTTCTGGGGAATGTTAAATAAGCATAAAACCCATGAAAATTAAATAGCCCAGATTGGTTTTAGACACATTACTGAAAAGTGTCCAGTTCTGAGAGGAGTTATATGAGAAGTCTCTTAACTCCTACTTCAGAAGTGATGAGGTTGCGCTGACTACCAGCACAGTGTATTTGTAGCTGGAATGTACCATGCCTTTGCTGGAAGACTGCACTGGACCTATTTCCTACATCCCTTTGAAAAACAAGTTAGGAAGGAAAGACGTCCAACCAAAGAAGAGGAAACCTGGTCAGGGTGATCTCAGGGACAGATCATGCAGGATACAAGAAGCAAAATGTTGGTCTACACAGGAAATTTTGGGAATTCATTTGTGGATCAGAAAAGATTGGCTAGGAATAGAAAAAAAAATGACAGAAGTGAGGCCTTTGCAGACCTCAGTGGACCTTATTTGGTAAGGTTTCAAGGCTAGTGTCCCTGGACACCACTCCCTACCAGGATTCTGAGCCTCTGGTTTAATTATACTTAGGGGGTTTCACAAAGAGGCATTTAAGCTTTGAATTTTAATCAGTATTTGTCATGACTTGCAGCTGGATTTTCAGAGTAGTGAAATATCCCCCTTCAGCACATTAGAACTGAGTGCCTTCTCTTTGATGCAAAACAGACTGTAAGGCATGGGTCTGGTTGCCAACTGTGCAGACTATGTCAGGCCACTCCAGCAAATACTTACGCCCTATTTGACGATAAATGCCTAACTCCTTGCATGAGGGCTGGAAAAGCCTTTTACTGCCTGAAAGATCAAAAGAGCTAAAGAACCACAACTGGAGCCAGAGACACTTAAAGAGATGACAAGATTTTGTAAAGGAAACCTTGATGTTAGACTTACAAGAGGATTTGAAGGGTGCTAAGCAATTTTTTCTTTACTTGGTCAATAGAGAGGTGCTTGAACAGAAGCAGAGTTCTTTGGAAAATCTGCATCCAGCAATTTGTGCTGAGGCTACTAAAATCTTCTCCAGTCTTTATAAAAAAATCTAGCTGTTAATAGTCAAAACTAGATGTCCTAATTTGAAAATTGAATCCTAAATGTTTCCACATGAAGCTACACAGACAAAATCTTATTACTTAACATTTAGCAAATTATTCCTCAGAAAAGCAAAGATTGAAAAGTATAACCATTGCAGCCTTTTTTTATTTTCCAAAACTTGAAGTAGATTGAAGGACTAGGAATAGAGGCATCTGTACTATCAAGGCTTACAAGCTTCTTGTTTGAAGGATTGAGCCAAGATAGCCAACTTTTTCAAATGAAAAAATCCATATTTTAAAAAGGAGAGTTTTTTACAAAAAGCCCCTTGTTCAGCAGCTTTAATCATAAAGTTGTATTTTCTCATTTTTTGTTTTCAAGATGCATTTTAAAATGTTGCTGGCAAAGGTAATGCATATTTCTGTGTGTGTTAAAGAGCAAGATGATAGATGGTAAATTAGGATCTAGGGCTGCATTACTGTCCCCAGGTTCATGCTAACCTCTGGAACTTCCATGTCTTCTACCACTCTAGTCCTCGGGCTCCATCAAGCTGACAGTTTATCTCTTCCCTAACACACTGAACCCCATGTTATTTGAGTTCTGTGCACTGCAGCATAACTCTATCAATATATCTCATTATTAACCAGATGTACCAGCTGCTTCTTCTGACCTAGTTGTCCAGCTATACTGTTGATGCACTTCAAATGTCCAGGATTCCCTGCTGGCCTAATCATGCATCCCTCCTTCTTCGGGATATTTTTCTTTCTGTATTTTCATGTGCTGTAATTGCAAAACAAGGATGAGGCCAGGAATTTTTTTTTTTAATTTTTTTGTACTTTGACTTAATTAGAATGGGACCCAAGACTTTCAGTGCTAAAAGGGAGAATGCATTTCACCACTGCATAATTTGGGCTTCCAGACTACTGCTACCTTTGTAAGTTTACTTTATATATCAGGCAGCACCCTTTTAGGGTCATTTAAAGCCATATGCATTGGGCAAGGGTACTAATGACATATACTTCTAAGCAGCTGATACTATCAAAATATCAGTGAAAAGAAATAAATGAAGAATTTCCAGTCACCTGGAAAGTGTTCATTTTTCTGTAAAAAGTTTATCTACAAAATAGAGAAAAAGGTACTGTTAGCTATGCATCTGCTTTTAGCTTCAAGATGTGTCGGCAGCATTTTCTCCTCTGGCTAGAATATTTTGATATATATGTTAAATAGATAAGAGGGGAAAAAAGCCCTGCAAAAATTTCCATTTCAGGCATATGTCTGTACACCAAGGAAGAGAAGAATCTTCCCAACTTCCAGTGATTTCACAGTAAAATAAATACATACACAAACACAGACTAAGAGACTTAGTTCTCTCCCTCCCCCTAAAATGGGTTAAGTACACTCTACAGCTGTTTAAAAGTCAGTGAATTTACCTCTTCCTAATATAAATACTAGAAATGCTAGATGCAGCAAAAAACCTTCCTAAGAGCTACAGATGCAGCATGATTGTCCACAACTCGGTCATTATCTGGTATCTGGGGAAAATGGGAGAAAGCGAGCAGAAGAGGGGGGAGATTATTCTACGGGACAGTCCCAAGAAAGAGAACGCAGGTGGGGGATTCTGGCAGGAATCTGGGAAACTTGGTATTTCTAGATGGTCCTTCCTGCTTGTAGTAGTTCCCAAAACAACCTGTTCATTCTTGCATGTTTTTAACTGAGAGCTTAGCAAACCACACATAACAAATAGCTTATAGATTAATAGGAGTAAGATACTAATTTTCAAGGCAACCCCTCATCCCTACCCCCAACTCAGAATAAGAAACTGTTCCTGTGATTCTCATCGGTTATCTGCACTAATTTAAAACATAAAAGAAGAGTATTTGGTTAGCTGGTCCGCTACAAAACACAGAAAGATAGGAATAGCCTAAGAAGATAAATTAGTTATATCACTTCCCTTGCACCAGCTGTTTGTACTGGCAAAAATTTCTCTCATTCTAAGCCTACGGGCACATCTAAAGCTCAGAAATAAAAAAGCTAATCTATAGTAAGAATGTCTACATAAGCACCACTGACGAAGTCCCACATGTCGTCCTGTTTGTTTTTGTGTGTAAGAGTTAATTAACGGGACTTCTTTACAGCAATGAGCTAGAAAACTATCAAATATGAAAGTACATTTACAGCTATCAGAGCTAAGGAAATCATAGTGCTAAACCGCCACAGCTCTCTGAAGTAAAGAATTTTTCAGGTGTTTGCCATAAGCTTATTATCTTTCCACATTCCTCCAAACCAAAGACTATTTTGATGCTTCCAGTGCTAGCAGCCCATCCAATATCACTGGCCTGAAAGCATTCCTCCCATGCATCTTTACTCAACCGTCTCTTTCTCGTGGGAGAAGGATCTGATATGTTTTTTTGAAAGACTGAAGACTGACATTTGTAGCCAGCCCAGCTAAGGCTTTTTTATGTAAAGCTAAACTTACTTAATTCTAAAAGTCAGTCACATGGGAAGAAGTTTTTCTGAATCCTGAGGGATTTTGCAACCACAAACTAGATCCTCATACTGACAAACTCAGTAGCAGAACTCCAGCCAGTAATTTGAGTGGGAGCAAGAATAGTTTACTGTCTTTAGTTTAAACTCATGCAGCAAATCTTTCCTGCGTATTTATGGTATACTAAAACGTACATAAGTTTTTGTTTATCTGCAAACATAGAGCAGCAAGGGCATCTTAGTGTCTTCTCCTAGAAAATCCTAGATAGAAATCCTGATATTGAGTAAACATAAATAAATAGAGCTAGGAAGCAGCCAGGTGAAAATACGTGTCATCAGTTTGTCCGAATGTTAGTGAATACTCCATGACTACCAAATTCCTTCTTGGTAGTTGTATCCCAAGAAGCCTTATACTATCATACCATTTAATATTACTTTTTTTAGAATGTACCCAAGAAACACATCAAGGCAACTCTCAAATATGCTAAGGGATCACTAGACACATCCGTACATGAAACTTATGTTTAGAAAACTTACTGGGGATAATTACATGGGAAAATTGAAGAATTTAGGAAGTGCTTAGACTCAGGACTGATTTGAACGTCCAAATCCTAAAAGACACCTGAAGCGTGTATCTGTGTAAGAAAGGTATGCCATATTGAGATGCTTGATGGAAATAGTTCCTACCTGGCTGGCATACAAATACTCTCTTAGGTGCAGCTAAATCGTAACCGCATGAAGATCTGGATACTTCATGAATGCTGTTTTGTACCTAACCTTACTGTTGACTCCACATTATCCTCTGTGGGAGTTGTACACCCAAGTTAACTGATGCATAACAATTATTCCTATGATCTCCTCCATTCATATGTAATTACTCATAAATATATTTTCATATTGGATTCTTTAAGATGGAGGCAATTCTGGTGAACTTCAGAAGTAGACAGGACCCATTTTAGTGCAATATCTTTAATCACTTGGATGCTAGGCTACACTTGCCATTTCTGTTGAAAGATCCTACAAAATAATTTAATTCATCCCTCAGCTAGCATAAGCATTCTCAAAGTCTGTAGTTAGTCCAGCTGCAAGTGACTCAGTGGATGGAACTTCCTCCCTTGCTTTGTGAAAGGAGGATCCAAAGCATAGTAGATTCACTGTCAAAAGGTTGCTCTTGCAAAGAACTCAAACTTCTCTTCTGATGGCAAAGTAGTGATCCTATTTCTGTCTTCGATAACCCCTCTTCTTTTAGTATTTCCTGCTCCTCTTACAGACACAAATCAGTGCTGGGAAGAACCTGCATTTGCAGCTTGTATCCAGAGATAGCTGCTGTGCTTTTATCTTGGAGCAGTAAACAAAACAAAGCAAAGCAAAACCACACAAAGAAAAATGTTGTCCACATCTTGGATGGCTGAATAATCCAGGATCATCCCAGGCACTACTTATCTCTCTGGAAGACTTTCAAGATCTAAAGTATTTCACTTTATAAGTCTCTTTGGTGAAGCAGCTGCAGCTTATTCTTGAGGATACATGGGAAACAGTACTACTACAGACCTTTAACACAGACCTTTAACAGTGTACACACTGGACTAAGGAAATTTGTTTGACCTATTCAAACTCATGTAGAAAAACTGCAATAAATCAGGGACTCATAAGCACATCTTCCAAATGATGGCTTATCTAGCGGTACAGCCCTGCTCATAATGTTATTCTTCTTTGGGTTTTAGATGTCAAAGCATGTTCCTTATGCTGTGGATTAACTTGGAGTAATGTTATTCCCACATCAAAACTGAAAGAAAACAAGCCAAAAAAAAAAAGGTAGTTCCCATAGTGGAAGTTAAATCTTGACAGTGCAAAATGCTACTGTGGAACTAACTAGCCTGGACAAAACCCTGAAGAATGCAGAGAAAAATACCTCAGTGCCAGCTGCTGCAGTTAAAATGAATTAGACAGGATTTAATTGAACTTTTTGATCTGTAGTTTTCCTCATGCTACAAGAAGTCTTTGGGACTCCAGAATTGAGGACAACCCATTCAGTCTCCTCCTCAGCCAAGAACAAGTCAAAATATTCCTGAGAATTAATACAAGGGTTGCCTCACAGCCATGCTGAAAAGGCTCGGTCTTCATCAGCAAAATGAGCTGATGTTGGGTACACTAAGGCTTTGCTTAATACCTGGTTACCTGTAGATGAAAAATGTTACATAAGAGACAGTTACTGATGAGAAGGTCATTACCAAGTAGACTGCTGGTAGGTTCTACCAAATTGCCATTGGGAAGTGATAGAAAATCCTAGGTAGAAATCCTGATATTGAGTAAACATAAATAAATACAGCCACAACACTTCCTCTGAAAAGGAAAAAAGGGAACACCAAACTTTTGAGCAGTATGTTACGTGTTGTTCTCTCACATCAGTTCAGAGGATGTGAGATGCTCTTTCCTTTTGATTGTACTAATGTTTAAATGCACCAGAATCCCCTTGAGACCTCAAGCAGAGGTGTTCGGAGACAGAATGGCAATGACTATTAATCCGTGCTTTGAAGTAAATTCTCCTACTAGGCAGCACTTGTAACTGCATCAGAAATACAATAGAGCCAACTAATGTATGAACTATCTAGCTCTGAAGCACTGCAGGGGAGCCCTTTGTATAGGAGCTTTCAACATGTGAGCTAGTTCTGTCTATCATTCGGAAAAGACAAGAGGGAACAGTGCTGTGATTCAGGCATTTTGGGATGGATTTTTGGCAGGACTTCTTGTTTGTTTGCTTTTATGGGCAAGTTTAATACTAGCCAGGAAGTGCAGAAGCATAAAGAGAGGGGGCCGTTTTTGCAGATTTCCTTTTGAAAGTTCAGGATTACAGTGGTGAAATGCTGCTGCAGGCAAATTTGAATCCTCTTTTTCAACATAGTGAATGACTGGAATAAAATCTACTGTGATTCAGAAGCCAAAGCTTTAAGCTGTTTATCAGAGGTTGCATTATAGCAAGAAAGTGGCCGGGAAGGGTATTTGCTTTGTTTTCATAACAAATTGGATGAGAAGAGAAACAGATCTCATTCCAAAAGTTAACCTACTTTAATATCGATGATAATGGTGATACTTGGGTGTATTTCAGAAGCACAGGTAAAGATAGTATGTCCATGAATAAAGCTGAGGAGCTGGACACCAGAATTCTTCAGGTCCATTCAGACTTTAAGGACTTTTTGAACAAAAATTCAGGATGACTGACTTCTGCTACTGATTAATTCTGCTTACCTCATTGGTAAGCTAGGTGGCCTTGGCATTCTTTCTTCCTTATCTTCACATGACAGTAAGATAACATATATCCCACTATCACAAATGTTTAATTGTTTTCTCTGTTAGAGGAGTTGGAGCATTAACTTTTAAAAAAACCCAACAGTTAATATTCATAGACCAGGGCAGGTCAGATTGCTGCGGAATCACTATTTAAAGCGATGTATAGTCATACACTTGAATATGTTTTCCATATGACTGCTTACTGTATTACCTGAAATATTTACATTTAAATTTTAGGGTCATTGTTAGAAAATCAACTAAAAGATGACTTTGCGTAGCTATTAACCGTCACGTCTGAGCTTCATGGTTTAGCAATTCACAGGAGCATAACAATCATGAATACCTGTGAAATGAAAGTTAACTGTAGATCAAGTCTAATAGGATGGCAAGTTAATTAAAAGAAGCTAAAAAAAAATCTTATCATATTAGGCTTTCCTCTGCTATGAAGTAAGATGTTATGTGGTTAGATTTTAATAGGAAAGTCTATTACTTTCTCACAGATTCTAATTTCCTTTATCTGTATGGGCCACAAAATTTTCTCATGAAGGTTTTTTTTTCTGATGAATTCATTATTCCTGTTCATATTCTTATTCTAATTGATGGTCTTAAGCACAATCAAAACAGAGATGGAACTGGAAATATTTTGTTAAAAGAACAAACACTTTATTTGGGTAATTCTGCTATTGGCCAAAATTGCAGCTTTGAACTTTGCGAATGAATTAAAAAGGTGTTAAAATTCTAACCTTAGTGCCGTGAGATTTACTGCCTTATTAGGGTATTAATGAACAGCACTGTTTTGAAGTTAGAAGAAAAGTTTCACCTTCAAAAGACTCATTATAAACACTTGAGCCTGTCTGTGTCCTTCCTTGCCTTTTGCAAAAGGACACTAAACACGGACAGGCACATGGACCAACCTTATGCTGGAGAAGAACTGGCAGATTTGCCTGTTATTCCCAGTGCCTAAACAATGCATGCTAATTTTTCATGGTAAATTTAAGTGTTTAATGCAAAGTGGCTTCTTTTCACAACCTTCCATGGCATTGAGTTATCCATCAAAATGGAAGCATGCCAGAAGCCAAATTTTCAACTGCTTGATTTTTACTGTATGTTACACAGGTACATGCGAAGGACACTCTCCTCAACTTCTAATCATTGCAGGTGCCTCGCGCTTGGATATGTGAATGCCCCATGTTTTCAGAAGTTTGTCTTTGCTTGTTTGTTGGCTAATACATCCATACAAGATACTCAAATAAATAACTTCAATGTAAGTTGCCGTTGTCGCATTATAGCTTCATCACAATTCCTTACTATTATCTTATTTCACTGTGGTGAAATAAGAATTTAGTAGCGGTAACCTCAGCTGAAACACAGAGAAAGGGAACCAAGTGGCAATTCAAACATATAACTACAAAGAGAAGAATTCAGCACAGAAGCACTAAGCTTTGGGATCAGATGACAGCTGTATGTGCTCTGTCTTCACAGGTAGCGAGGCAGTGGAGTTAACTGGTAAAGCACTTCATTTCTGCTCTTTCCTCAGATTCACCTTTCTCTTAGAAAAATAAATTCTACTTTGAAAACTCTGCCATGGGATTCCATCCTTATTATGTCTCAGTGGATGCATTTCCAACTTGAAAAATATTTGATCTATTTCCAACTCTAAAGATATTCTTCACACCAACTCTCTGCCAGCCCAAGTTTGGGATCTGAGAATCAAGTTCAGGTCTCCTATCATCACCACTCATAAGGAAAGACTGTAGGTCAACATATGCCCTCAGTGACCCTGTAGCTACCCTATTGCCTGGTTTTATAGAAATATGACTGACTGAACTTGAATTGGACTTCACTGGAGAAGTGAGAAACAGACTGGAAGCCAGACCCCAACCCCAGCGCTGTGTGGGCTCCGCAGGGACCAACAGGATACAAAACCATTAAAGCCAGTGGACTGGACTCTAAAAGAAAACACACATATCAGTGAGGATTAGGAAAGACTATTTGTTTGCTCATCTACAGCATTCAGGTATAGCTATGGGTGAAATTGTTCCTTTTGCTTTAACAAATATGGATTTTCATAGTGAAAAAATAATTTTATTCAGAAACATTTCCTCCCCTTTATTAGCAAAATTCTTCTTTTAACCTCAGCAGTAATTTTTCCTTCTCCCACTTCTGCAACAGTTGCATGCCCTACAAACCCTTTTCTCCACACATCTCTCAAATCTTCTCCAAGTTTCTCTCAACTAAAGCTTGTTAGTGAGTCACCTAAGGAAGCATCCTTCTAACCTCTCTGATTACAATATTTATAAAGTAGAGACAACAGTATTCATCCCTCTTAATAAAGGTCTGAAAAGCTTCTCTTTAATACCTGCAAAACATTTTTGAAGTCTGAGATAAACAATGCTACTGAAGTACTAACAGTACATTTCTGGTCAAACATGGTACCTGACATATAGGGCTGGGTGTTCTGTCAGATAAGACCAAGAAGATCCAGAACACTATCAAGTGCAGAAATAAAAATGGAAGTTGCAATGACTTACTTTAAAGACAGAACATATTTTCTAAGCAAAAGGAGGGTTCATCTCTGCTCCCTTCAAGAATACTAATGTGCAGAGTACAGATGCACCAACTGGGCTCAAAAAAGTCAGTGAAAGTCAGAAGCTGCCTGATCTCAGAAAACCAATAGGCATTTCTTATGTATTCAAACCTCATAGAATAAAGTAGAGCATTGTAATGAAACACAGTAAAAAATGTAGATGATATACACCTTATAAAAACAAGCTGTTGTACTCTACAGCTGAGCTTTGAAATGCTCTGGCTGAAGTCTCTTCTCTATGTTAAACCGTATAGATTTTTTTTTTCCAGACTGTGACTTAAGGTCTAGCTAATTCTATATAGTGATTTTTTTTCATATATAACTATACAAACTCAGCTCTAATCCTACAAACTGCTAAAAGCTTTCTACTTTCATTAATCCCAGTGAAAACTGAAGGCACTCAACATCTCATGAGGCTGCCGGTTTTTCCAGTCATGTGGTTAATGTAGTTAGTAATTACGCATGCACTTGCACATATACAGGAATCTACACACAATTTTTTGACCAGGAAAGTATTTAATTTGCATCCCAATTCCAAACTGTTACAGAGATCCAAGTGCTGACTGCTTCCTTTTCCAAAAGAAAAATCAACACCCCGTTCATAAATGCTCTGGACAAAAGGTTTGGCAGAGAGTTATAAACAAGTGAGGAATGCAGTGAAAAAATTCTGCTGTCGGTATTTTAAGCCTGTTATCACATGTAGTCTCCCAGGAATTCCTTGTGCATACAGATTTTTTTCATGCATGCAATGAATTTCCTAATTCACTGTTTCTGATCTGATGTTCAGTTCTGGCAAACTATCCTACATCTGAAACTTAAGAGCATGATTTGCTACTCACCTGCAGCAGTTTTACACTGATAATAATGCTTATATGCATTATTGCTAACTTACATCAGCACTAAGTGAGAGGTAGAGCATGTGCATCGTTTCTTACAGTAGAATCAGAGAGACCTGAAATGTGACATGCAGGCCATCTCCTGGGGACCAGTACAGGATATTACCAGCACTCTGTTTTCATACCTAAGTTATTTGCTAGAACTATCTGGAACCTGTCATCATATTATGTAACTGAATAATACTTATGTTTTTTATATATATGGTTACACACATATATATGTACTATGTATTACATACATGTAGACATGTTTAGGCACACACACACACTATATATGTATACATATGTATATATATTTCCCTTAATTCCTACCTCCAGCACCTTTCCCAGTGCTCCAGTCAGAGAAGCAGAGCTCAAATTTCTTGGATTTTATAAAAGGAAACTTCATTTGTCATCCCTTAATCCTCTGTTGCAGAGAATCTCTTTCCTCCTCACCAGTTCCCTATGCTTATTAAGCTTTCCAACTATTTTCAGAACTCAGGCTGTGTATAAGCAGAGGTTTCACTGTAATGGAGCAGAGAGATAACAGTGGGCTTTGTCACTGCTACCCCTGAAATGATGTGTACAGTTCTATGCATTTCATTACCAGAAAAGAACAAGACAAAACAAAAGAGAAAACTGATAAAGAACTGCTGTTCAACAAGGAACAATGATCATTGCTCTAAGCTGATGTCTGAAATCTTTAACTTCACTGAGATAGCTCATTCATCTTGTTTTGCATTTGCTGAAATCTCCCTTGAATAAGAAAATTAATGTAATATGACACACCGCAGTAAAAGCTGTCATTGCCCTAACATGACTGGATCCCCAGAAAAATGACCTCCTGGAGTGTGCATCTGACAGAAGGTTTAAGAAATCTGTAGGATCAAAATGCAACCTTTGTTTAAAAGTGAAGGAGAGATTAACTGAGGTTTGAAAGTGAAAGAAGAATTAAGACTCCAAGGTCTTATTTCAAGTCCTGCCATTCAGACAGTCCTCAAGGGCCTGGTCCACAAAAGGCTTAACTATCTTTTGTCAGCATATAAATCTAAAATTTAGAACTTTGAAGCAAGTGCTCAGCTGCACTAATATCCGCAAAGCTCCTCTCAGCTGCTGGAAAAATTATGGCAATACAGCTACAAAATGTTGTTGGAGCTATTGGACATTCACACATGCAGCCATTTCCAACTGCTAAAATTAATTTTAAATAAGCATGTTGAATATGTAGCTGGCATCAGAAATCAGATCCCAATAAAATACAAGAAACAGTATCGCTTTTATAGGGATTTTAAGGCAAAAGAAGTAGGTATCAATACCAATTGATATTCCAAATATCATCATAAATCTGGGCCTTCACAAAAAGTCTGTTTTTAAAAATACTACAAATGGCTGTTTCCTCATTTGGTGCTCAGATTCCTAATTAATTAGCTTTAATGGAAGCTAAGCAAATTTGGTATGGAAAAAGAAACAAAACTGCTCAAGTTCCTCCGGGTACTTTAAAGGTTTCTGTGTGAAAGAGAAAGGTTACAGTGTTCTTACACGAGGAGCGCCATGCCTGGCAGCTCTATAGAGTTTCTTAAACTATCTGAATTGGCAGCTCATACTTGGACACTTGCCACCTATGAGACAGGCCAACAGAAAACTTGTAGCTTGTCACCAGGAAGGAAAGGTCAAAAAAAAAAAAAAACCTCACCAGAAGAATAATGAATCTACTAGTTCAATAGTAAATGAGGTATAGATGACTGAGATTCATTTCTCCCATGCTATCACTTTGTGTTTGCTGTAGAAAGCACTACCAGAACGCTCATTCTTCAGCAGAGAACTGTGTAAGTATCATTTCAGAGGAGGTGAGACAGGGAACAAACTACCGCACCAAGTTTCCCTACTTTTCCCGTATGGAGGAAGAATTACTACTAACAGAGTGAGCTAAACACACAAATGACTGCTTTCATCTTTAAACAATCCTGTTTTTAGAATAGAGGTGCTCCAGGCACAACATTTGCAGTTTGTTCTACCAGCTGTTTCTAAAAATATTGTCTTAGTGAAGGAGAATTTTTTCCCTCTCTCTCCAAAATAATTTTTGTTTGCTTTTCCTTTCCAAGGGAAAAGTGATAGATATGGAAAACAGCATATGTGGGAAAGATCACACAGCTTCAGGGATGGAGTTTTACCATGGCTATTCAAAATACAATGAAAAGCTATGAATTAAACAACTGAAGATGTTGAAATATACTGGCCCAGTTCCTTTGATAAATGTAATCAAAGGTTTTATTCTTCTGACACAACTGGTACAGAGCTAGTGACAGATGTTTCCTATGGGGAGAAGTACGGTATAATGTTCTGGAGAAAGGAGGTTGAAAAACTGAAAAGGACTAGTAAAAAACTCCCAAGTTAGTTAAAGGTGAAGGTTACTAGTCATATTTTCAGAAATTAAAGGAAGAGACAAGTGTAGTGAAATCCCCACACAATACTTAACGACTACAAAATTTGTTTAACTTGTTTCGTAACAAGATACTTTGTTAGAATGTGAACTTTTAATTTTTTAATTTAAAAAAAAACAACCCATCAATTTCAAAATGAAAAGGCATTTTAAGACAAAAGTTGAAATTTGCATTTTAGGAGTCATAAAACATTTTCTTGTTTTGAATTAGACACAGACAGTTCAGGCTAGATGGAGTCCCCACAATACTTTGCAAACACCAAATCTTCACGTTTTATCAAAAAAGAATTAGGGCACGAATATTTTGAATTACCTTTCTGGTCTCTGTATTCCCTTTGGGCTTATATGGCATATTTAAGCACGTGAAGTAAAGGGTTTCAGGCAAACCTGAAAACCTCTCGGTTATCTTTTCAGAAAATAAAGCTCAAAATTCATTCATAACTTTGTGCTCAATGCTCACTCACTCTAGTGCTGTCTAGGGCATGTCACGGCGTCTTGTCCATGGGAAGGTTACCCATCAACCACTGGAATAAGGGCAGAGCTGGTAGTATGTCCAATCTACTGTACAAAAAGAACTTTTTTTTCTTCAGTTACATACATACTCCTGCTACACTGCCAAGTCCCTTGACTTTCTCTTTGGTTGTCAAACCCTCCTTAATCATCCCCACAGCTCTCTGAGAGTCTCCAATTCCCTGGCAGTGATAAATGATTCAGAACCTTGCCAAAGGCACCTCCCTGCTGTGAGTTCAGATGTGTGCTGGAGGTCTTCTGTTTCAGACTATGCCCAGACCTCAAACCTGAGAATCACTCTTGCCTGCACTCACAAAACACTGTCCTCAAAATGCTGGGATGTACTAGCTGCTTTCAGAGTTACACAAAAGCCAAAGACTTGAACTAACAGAACTTAACAGTAGTATGAGAAAGAGGATAAGGCAAGATTCAATCTATTTGTTCCACATTTGCTTGTAAAGCTCCTAAACAAGTTTATTCTACTCCTCTATTTCAGTTCCCCAAAATGCTCCTTTTACCCAGAGCATAAACATAGCATTAACAGGTGTATAAATATGCACGCAAGTATACAGAGAGTGTGCATGCACATGCTTTGCGATATATTAATGATCCATGTTTCAACACTAGAAGAATTAGCATACAAAGAACCACAGATTCTAGGGGAAATACAGATCTCCAGGCACTCCATAGTAGACTTGTTGCTTCATGAGAAGAAAAAATTAAAATTGTATTTTGATAGCCTAGAAAATACCCTGAGCTAATTACAGGGCTATTTTTGCTCTTTTTGTCTGTCAAAGATAAAATTTCTGAAGCCCTCAAGGTTTCAGTAGTGAAAATGAGTAGTCCCTAAAACTACTGTCTAAAATCAGTCATAATGGTTTCAGTGCCAGGGAAAAAAAAAAAGAATCACTGACATCCATGAAAAAAAAACCAAATAATTTCTTTGCACTTCTGCTGTCCTGCAAATACAGATGCCTCTGACATTTATTGTTCTGATACTGAGATGGAGTGAAACCAGTGAAGAGACAAAAGTGCTGGAATTTTCTTATTGCTCTAAAAGAAGCTAATTTTGAGATTTTGTATGTTTGTCTGTAAAATAGTTGTAGTTCCTCTTGAACGCCAAAAGAAGAGACGATGATCCTTATAACACCACCTCATGGGACCAAACAACTTCCGTTTTTATGAGACTCAGCAATAGAAAAATGAACCCTTCAGTGTGGCTCTTTGTAAGGTTTTAATAATGTATTCATTAGCACAATTAAAATGCAGAATCAAATATGTTGTCGAATTAGTGGACATTTGAGATTTCAAATCAAGTCAGTCTAGTGTTTTTTTTTGCTTCTATCTCTGCTTTCAAAACTGGCATGATCTTTGCCTCCTGCTCCTCACACAGCATTTAAGGTAAGTGTTCATATCACTCTGGAACCAAGATTCCCAGCTGCTAATAGTTGGATAAAGCACTAACTTCTAGCTCTTGTGATTAATAAATTGGAACTGAAATAGAAAGGCAGAATGAAGGCAAGGTAATAACCCCTTTGACATAAGCTTTGGTATCTTATGATCTACTTGGGTTGAAGATGGAAGTAGAATCCTGCTCTACCAAGGTATCATTCCAGGTTTTGTAGTTCATGTGAACATCAGTACCTTTGGGCTTCTAATACATAAGGCACCCTCAGGCCTAGGCATGATGACCAAAAGAAATATATAATAAGACCCTTCAAGAGCAAAAGTGTATCTTTGTCTCTAATATCTGTAAATGCTCATTATGTTTGCTCTCTAACAGATATTATATATCTTCAGAAATCAGATAGTTTCTTCTTGTTTAAAGCTAACTAATCAGTTGCTATAGACATTTAATGGTCTAATATACACACATTTGCCTTTGATGTAAAATCTGTTCCTGAGTCATGTGCTAGCTCTTCTCTTCCACTGAATGTGTCATTGGCTATTTTTTCTTTCTTTCCCATATATTTTATGAAGCTGAAAATCAAAGCTAACAGGGACAAAAAGCAAGTCCCAGCAGGTTGAAAATATCATATCTTAGTATTTTAGACATGTGTCAGCTTGATAACATAGGCACAGCACTAGAGGGATTGCCAGAATGTGACAGTGCACATGGCTTCGAGTTTAGAGAACACGCTTTAAAAAAAGACTGGAAGGCAGCAAGGGCAAGGTAGCCAGACTGTGGGTCTGATCCTGATCTCCTTCTGATCTTAAATGCAAAACCAGGGAAACTTACACCAGCTAAGTCAGGCTGGAGAAACTGAAGTTTTTGAAGCAAAATTCTGATCAGGATGCAAGTTCAAGTGATGGAAGTGCTGATATAAAAGATCTGCATATTGTAGTCCACTCATGTCATTAATTTGTGTAGCCTGAGCATGGTTCATGCCATTGCATGTGTTAACTCTAGAGGAAAAAGTGATATTTAATGAAAATGATGCCATGCCAATGTTCCCTGACATGAAAATATTTGGCTTTTGTATCCCTCACTTGCTTCCCTCTGCATTAACAGATTAGGAGTTGTATCTACTTCATAAAAATACACAGTAATGTTACTTGCCACAGCAAGTGAAGATAGCACTTAGTACTGAAACCTGAACAGTGACATAGTTTGTTTGGTAGTTTTTAGTAGTTATCAGCACAGTACCATTTTGGTGTATTTCACAGCAATTTGCACCTGAATATCAAAGTCCATTAAAATATTAATTAAATCTCCTTCTTTCCCTTCATCTCCACCTCATTTGGCTAAAAAGTATTTCACCTACCCTGCCTTACAGGTAGGCAAATGAACAATATAGATGCACAGTCACAGAAGGAATCAACAGCAGAGCTGGGAGCAGGACACCGGAGTTCAAGCTTTTTATCCTTGGCTTTAACAACTCAACCCTCAGCTCTCCCCCTTGCTTAGTGACGAACGTCACGAGAGCTGAAGCCAGCAGCCTGCCCTGGGACAGAAAACACAAGTATGAACTAACTATTTCAAGTGCCAGAAATACATATATACACTTAGTGGGGTAAAAAGGAGCGCAATGGGACCTTCCATGGCATCTGCTGCGCTTGAGTGAGCCTCTCGCTCCCTGCAGCGGAGGGCTAGTCACAGGCATCACAGAGGCTACGTAAGGCAAATAAAAGCAACCATTACGCAGGATCCGCCACAGCCTGGAGGTTACTGTCCGGACAACTGGACCCTTGATTTACTCATCACAGTACTCCAATATGAAGGTTACCCTGAACTTCATGATGCAGGGGGCTAAAACTCTGATTGTTCTGCTCCAATAACACCTGCCATTCGAGCTAAAAAAAGTTTTTCTTTTGCTGTTAGCCTCATAACAGGACTGTTCTGATCTATCTGACAGAGGGCAGTATTACACAAAACCATGAGGTTGTTGATTATATTATAATTTTATAAGCAGTTGCTTTATTTAAGCAATTCCCAAGAAAAAGCTTTAGATCTGATAGGAGTTAATAGTTGTGAAAAACACAGAGATCTAAAATCTAAACCGAGAATGCTTTAAATATTGATTTGTTTTTTCTATAATTGATAGCACACAGTAATGTTTCTCAGATCATGTATGAATTAAGAAAACTGAACTGAGCATAAGATCATTGGTTCTTATGGGTGAAAGAAAAGCTATCTTCTTTTTATTCCTCTGCAAGTACAGGAACCATATCTTAGATAAGTTAAATGAAATAATTAAATGAAATAATTCTGGGTTGGAGATCTGAACATACCCCATCACTTCCCTCTTCTGGTAACTCTTTGCTTAAACAGATAAGCCTTATATTGTGCTCTTGTGAGAAAAGTTCACAGATTTCATCATCTCACCTTCCCTGCAGAACAAACTAATTCCTGCAAAACAACTGGGATTTTAGCTAGGCTAAAGGTATGTCTTAGCATGCTTTTTGTGATGTCCTGAACATTATCTGCAAGGAAACTGGCTGCCTTTTCCTCCACTAACTTGAGCTGATCCACTGATGCCAGCTGATGTATCCTAATACACTGAGGCCTTCAGGGCCACTAACATGGCAAGTTCATTCAGTGGGAACAGAATTAAGGATACTGGGGAATGCGCCACTGTACAAGCCAAAGAATGTTTTCTTTAAATCGTGTTTCAAGTCTAAGCAGACACCTGAAAACTCCGTTTGTTTTCTTCTGCCTTATGCATTATTGCACATTTATGATGCATATGGCAGAAGACACTCCAGATGCATTTCCAGAATTGTGTTAAAGTTATACAAGTAAACATCAGCAAGACAGTTTTTACCAGTATCGGTAAAGAGCAGACATCACATAGTGACAAACAGAAGGCTGAAGATGCACCTTTCTTAAAATCTTAAGTACATCCTACATTTTTGTCTCCTAATTACAAATGAACTATGAACTGCAGATTTTAGAAATACATTCACACAGACATCATTTCAGTCACATGTGCACAGTGATATTCCCTTCCCAAGATTGCCTTTTATAAAAGGGCCTATGTACTTTCTATTTAACATACAGCCTGCACCCTGCGTAGCGTTTCCTGGCACCTACAGCGCAGATAACAGGAGTTCTTATTCTAAGACATCAGCATGTGCATACAAATCCCCTAAAAAGCTGTATAAGAAGTCACTTTAGCATTATGCCAGTAAACCATTTCTAGGAGTGAAATGATAACAGAGTTTGAAAACTTTCCAGCTGCAAACTTTGTCTTTCTTAAGAAGCTGCACGGACACCTTGCGACTTCCATCCCGAAGCCTCGAGGTGACACTCAGAACGTCATTCAAAGCTTGGTGCCCCTTTGTGGACTCCCCTTGGGCAGGTGGGGAGGGAGGGAGGGAAAGGGGAGGGGAAGAGGGACGACAGAGCGTTGGGGAGCTGAACACCAGCTTACAAACAGAGAACAGAATCACATAACAACACTGGACCAATGGACTCCAAGACACACTGACAAGACAGATGGACACAGACAAGACGTAAGATCGCTACTGAGAAATAAAAAAAGAGCAAAAAAACCCATAAAATAAAGTAGATATATAACGCTGAGGCTGCCAGAAGCAGCCGATGGTACTGGCATAACTCTTCCAAAAGAAGAAATTATAATACAACTAAAAATTAAAATTGAAACGATATCCCCCCAAATCATACGCTATGGACTTGCTCGGTTAGCCTGAATGCGTAGCTCTGATGAAACACAAGATGGCGTCATCACAGCTCATGCACCGGTTAATGAAGGCCATGGTTAGTTAAATCAGCTAAACTACAGCATGCCACAAAAATGATCTTGCACTGACCCAGAAATAAAAGATACGACAGATACTCTGCATTGCAATAAAATTCTTTTTATGCCATCTGCAGTTTGTAGGGCTTTCTTTGTTGGAAGAATTGTTCCTGGGAGAACGCGGGATAAAGGGGAGTCTTTTTTTCCTCCTAGGTGTTTTTCCTCTGAACTCAATTAAAAAAAAAGGGAGAAGGGAAAAGACAGGATAGAGACTTTGCAGAAGTTTAAAAAAGGTAGGGAGAAGAGAAAATAAAAAGAAAGGAGGGATAAGAATCTTCATTCTTTTGCACACAACTTTCTTGGGATGTCTGAAAATGTGGATTTCTTGAGGATGGCAAGAAAAGATTTTGTTGCCTTTATTGTTTTGCAGATCTATATCTCTTTCTTGAGATAATTAAACCATTATTTTGTTGGAAGAACTCCAAAAATATAAATTGAAAAGTACAGCAATGATTTTAAAAATTAAAAAATAGCGGTATGGCACCATTACGAGACCAAAAAAAGGGAAAGAAATATAAAAGAAACTAAAATATCAATCACCAAAAATTCATGCGGCACAAGATGAGGTGAAACGACAGAAAATGTTCTTCAAATATATACAATGTATATATCTATCTATATATACACGGAGTATGTATGTATATATCGATGGATATATCTGTATAATTTTTTTATTCTCCCTGCCCCACCCTACCCCAAGGCTAATTGGTAGATGAAACTATCAATTAAAAGTAAACAAATAAATAAAAGGAAGAAAGAAAAAACTCTAACAAAACCAAAATTAACGTGCTTTGTTCACCAAGAAATAACAGTATCATGCATCTCTCCACGCCAGCGGATGCCAGGGTTAGATGAAGGCATGAATTTCTGTGTAAACATGTGATTGGATGATAGGGGCTACTGCTGATAATTGGTCATTTATTACTTTAGCGTATACACATATAGATATAGATATATATGCACAGTGTATATATAGTGCATAGACACAGATAATGTATCCTCATGGGTGGCGCCTTTGGAGCTTACATAGGAAAAAAGACCAATGTGATGAAAACCAATCTCAGTATAAATTCTTAATATAAAAAAAAGAAAACAAAAATTCCTGTAAGTCATCTGCATGATTGATTAGTAAAACTTGTTAGTTTGGTTTTGTTTTGGCTGTAAGACCGTAGCTAGGAAATTCCATTAAACAAGTGATGCTATTATACCCTGGGAAGTGCCGCGGATGAATCCCCCTCCTTCGGGTCTGCGTGGTACTCAGCCTGTGAGATGGGAAGCCTACTTCTCTGCGTACTCTGAGGCATGAGCCCAACTGTAAAGGCCATTTCTTGTTCGCAGCATGAGAAATGGAGCAGAACTCCCGCTTGACAGAGGGAGAGACTGGGGGTAACTGGGCACTGCATTTGTGGGGGATGTTTCTCGGAGGAGAGCAATGAAAATTCCCTGGGTACTTCAATAAGGTTGATGTAGTTCATGGAGGACAAGAGCCAAGTCAGCACTTCTCAGTTTCCTCAGTCAAGGTTTCTTCATTTCCAGCATACTTTTGGTACTGTGCTGGCTGCTTGTAGACTCTTGGAAGAGAGATTCTGCTTGTTTTCTGCAAATAAATCCCTGACCCGGGCAGCCTGCAGGTAGCTGGGTCTCCAGCTTAGGTGGGTGGAAGCTTGATTGTCCTAGCCCATAAATCAGGAGCCTGAAGTGAATGGGTACAAGCCAGTAAATTATAGATACAGACACCATACCTGTAGGATACGTGTCTCCTGTGTATGGGTATATGCTACAAAACATAGTGTAACTTCCAGTACAAAGAACTGTAGATTGCTGTCTCCAGTCCCTCACGGGAAAGGCTTACCAGTCTGATTAGACAATGCCAACCTTATGGTATATGAAGCCTTTTGGGAAACACAGAATAAACTTATCACCTAGGAAAAAATCACCTAGGAAATTGTTGGGCTGACTGGAAGGGAAAGCTGGCAACTGCACCAGGGAAGAAACATGGGCTGTGTCAAGCCAGGGAGCTAGGATTAAGCCCTACTGACCATTTCAAGAGGTTGCGGTATGGGCTTCAGGCTGACCGGTGAGGTTTTAGGTCTTACTGTTTTAACTAGTGCAATGAGCAGCTTGGGCTATGATCCCAGTCAGCTGCCCAGCCACCAGCATCCAGCCTGCCTGGTGCCAGAGCACTGCACTAACGGACATGCTTAACGGGAACAAGGGCAATGGTAAGAGGAGACAGCAGCAGCTGCTGCTGTCAGGAAAGCATAACTATAATCCTCAAGGCTTTTAAGTCTCAATAAGATCAGATTGTAGGGGTGCTCCTCATTTGACTGGAAAGAAATAAATGCTTTCTTTCTTCATGGCACAGTGCTTCCTAGTTAGGAGTAAAGATATCTCCCTTACACATCTTTCATTCTCTGAGAGTGGTGAGTGACCAAAACCACCACAGAGCTGTGTTCAAAAGCACAGACTCAGGACCTTGGCTTCTGCTTTGAGGAACTTGAATATTTGAGCCTCAGACCTCCCTGGAACAGGCCAGAAGAGAGTCTTATACTCATACCAGAGAAAAGCACCATGTTTCTGGTGCAGAAACCAGAAGGTTTTTGAACGTGTATCGGGACAAGTGACATTTCCATAGTGATAAGAGAGGGACTGCTCTCGACTGTAAATAAATGTTTCTTCAGTACAGATGAACAGTTTTATGCCCTCTGTATCATTTACAGTAATCCATTCTGGGACATCTAGAGATCTAAGGGTATCTAGGCTTGTCTGCAATAAGATGAATAGCAAGTATTTTTTATCCCTTAACCTGTAGGGATAAACCCGGCTTCTTTTTCATTATGTAAAATACAGATGAATTTTGGATTCACAGCTGTCATTGCCATCACTTATTATAATAATTCCTTATGCATATGTACATGTCTACAGAGGAGGCCTGCAGGCTACCTCAGTCAGGACAGGTCCTGTGACAGCTCCTGGTTTCTAAACAAGGGGATCTAGAGAAATCCCAACAGAAATCACTTTTGGAAGAGGGGCACAGAATGGTAGCCAGTCTGCGACTGTGAGTGTCTCAAGCTAGCCAGGAAAATCTTGAGGGGAGCAGGGTGAGGAAATTGCCTTTACACCATCTTCTTTAAAACAGATGCAAGTATCCAGATGCAGATCGTAGGCTTACTGAGATTCAGGTCTTGGATTCAACAGACAATCAGAGTTAAGCAGCAATAAGACCTTGCAAATGGTTCTCATCCGATATTTAGCCTCAAAAAGGACATGATTTTCTGTCTTTTGAACTATCTTTGAGTACAGCAAAACCAAAGTCTTCAAAAGGACTCTATAGGGTACTGCCTCTGATCCAGGACCAAGACCAAAGTAATATATTTAGATCTTGGGATTTGATTCTGACCCATATGAAATTCTGAAAGCTTTTGATTTGCCGGGCAACATTCTCTGCTGCCCTTGTCTTGGTTGTTGCACAGCAGGTTCATAGTGATGTATATCATATCTCACAGCTGCAGCAGTGAGTTCAGTAACCTTTGCATTACTGGACCATGGCACTGAGGGTGATGGAAGGCCAAGTCCTGGTATCTGGCAGAAACTCAGGAGCTTTAAAAGCTACACATTATCAGAGCAACAAAAAGGAGCCTGTGCTGGGTTAGGTCATTTAATTTTCAATTTGCTGCAAAAGGGATCAGGCAAGCTAGAAGGCAGCATAAAATACACTGACCCATCAACAGAACAGGATGAAACAACGTCAAATGGGCCCAATTAAAAAAAAAAAAAAAAAAAAATTTAAAAAAGGCCAAACCCCCACACTGGAAAATACAAGCAGGATAATCCAGATCTTTTCTTTGCACGATGTGTACATTTAAGTACCAGATCTTGGCGTATGGCCAGAATCCTGATTTGGCTGGTGAAGTGTAAAGGCAAACATATCTGCTCAGCCAAGCCAGCACCACTGGATTTTGATAAGCTGGCTCAGATTGCTTTAGTGCTCCAGAGTGGAATGGGCTGCATGAGTGCTTTGATACTGGCTGTATTGCAGACACCGTTCTACCCTCCCTGGATGAACTGGGAATGGAGACAATAAGATACACAAAGAAACCTAAATTAGGAGCACCATAAACCTGTTATTTTTCCTTCTTATTATGATGGAATGAGGAAGTTTATGCTTTTGGAGACAAAAAGGATCTGCATATCCCGCCTCCTTCTGGTGACTTTGTACACCAGCGCCTCTGAGAACAGGAAAACTCAAAATAAGGAAGTGTAAATGTCATCAGCAAGGACCATCTGGGAGACTTTTTTGTACATATAATCAGGCTAACTTTTATTCTCAATGCCACAGTAATTCCCAAGAAAAGATTCAGATTTCAGTGGCTCATGCGGACCACCATCCTGTGGAGGGGGAGCAGGGTGCAATAAAAGGTACTGGGTGAAACTTTCAAGAATGTCTAGTAGTTTAGGAGAGCACCTTCAGCAGATTTTCAGCGAATCATATTATTTTACACAGCAGATATTCAAATAACTGTAGGCACTTATAGCTGCCAACTGTAATGCTTAGCAGGATTTTCAAAGGCAAGTCATTTTTACAAATCCAGTTTGTAGCTGTTTGTAGCATTAGATTTCTAACTGTGTCAGGAGAGAGGTATTTTTAGTCTGCAAATGGTGCTCTAAATCACTCTGAAATTTCATGCTAAACATCCTGTTTTATCAAATTTATCCTCAAACTTTGATTTTTCCACTGGCAGCACAAGCTGAAAACATTGTTACTACAATTTCTAGCCATTGAAGTAATTGTGATTTCTGAGCTGAAACATAAATGACAATAATGTACAAGAGGAGGAGTCTGATAAAGACCTCGTTTCCTCCTTTAATTGAAATACTTGGCAATCAGAATAATAAAAAAAAAGAAGTTTTGAAATGTTAGTGAAGCTTTAATGAAATGATTCCTATCCATTCACTTGCATATCGGTTGTGGTACATTAGTCCTTTTAGCATGGTCCTATTAATCTCATGCCTCACTTTCATGATAATCGCTGTGCTGGCATTTCATTACTACCTTTATTTAAAATCCCAATATCCACACTGTTCATGCTTCACAATCTAGTATTATTTGGACTGCTTTTCTGCCAGGTGGGGAATTGAAAAACTCATAGAGATCTGTGAAAAAAGAGATGAGAGTAGGCTGAGCTATCTGTTAGCATCAGCCATTGTGTCACTGCCTTCCCTGCCATCACAGGGAAGTCAAGAGTATGGGTGGAAGTTCCCAGCTACAAGGCAACGCCAATCTCAGGTTACTACAGGACCAAGTTCTACCAAAAAATGCAGGTACAGCATGACGAATTGAAAAGAAATATGAAAGCACTAGCCTTGGGTGAATTTTAATGTTATTACTGTATTAATCAAATGGCTTCAAGAAACTAGAAATGGAACATTTATAATACTTTCTTGGGATTTTTTTTTAAGAAAAAAAAACCCAATCATCCCAAATAAAACAAAGCAAAAAACCAAGCCAAAACAAAGCAAAACAAAAAAACCCCTAAACTATTTATATGTTTCACTTTTAAGGACAAAAAATTCTAACCAAACTCCCTTCTTTTCTTTTAAATGTACACAGAAATTCGATGATGTCTGTTCTCTATTATAGAAATGCTTAACTCATGGCAAGCCTCAAAAAAGAAGATTTGAAAAAGCCTGTAAGAAATAAAATAGACTGCAGTTGCCTGCTAGATATCACATCATATATCTCACCAGAAAGAAAAGCCATCAATTTATCAAAATGTATCTGAAAGGGAGAAGTTGAGTCAGTTCCGCATGGCCAGTCCTTCTGACTCTTTAATGGATACATTTTGAAGCATCACTGCAGAAAACAGGGCAAGAATTACTACTAATTTTGTTTTGTCAGAACTATGTTTTGGTGCTCCCCAATTTCTTTGGGCTCACAGGAAACAAAATTAGTATAAATACATTACCATGTTAACTGTATTCAAAATCCCATGGACAAATGTATCCTTTTACATTCCATCTTCAGAGCAATTAACAAAGATTAAACAATGCTAATAACCCATTATTGTTTCACTTCTGTTTCTCTTCTGTTTTTCAAACACTCACCCCCCCACTTCATAAAGCCTTCTTATTTGTCACATGCCACATTGATATTTTTGCTTTCCCACTGTGTCAGTGAAATAACTGCTACGAACATGTGAACTATTAATTAGCTGGGATCACGTTCAGGAAGTTTGGCTTTCCATGCAAACAACTTTATATTAACCAAATAGTGACTACATATCTGCGTTTTGCTACTGCCCAGTCCATGGGATCTGATGCTTGGCTGTGTAATTTTTTTTATTATATACAGTGTATATATACATAAGTGTATATATATACACACATATACACACATATATATACATATATAATTATATATGTATACATTCACACACATATAAATATATGTATGCATTGTTTTTTGCAAATGAAATCAGAAAGCAAGCAAAACAAGACTGACCTGACTTACCTGTACTGGGCTCACAGTCAATGAAATCTTCATCATCACTGGAACATTCAGCTGATGAAACAATGTCATCTGTTGTCTGGCATGTGAAGGAAACGAACGAAGGAAAAAGAATAGAGGAAAAAAAAATAAGTCAAGAGGCTGTTACAGAGGCAGCTAAGTATCCTAGAAAAAAAAGGTTTCAAAATTGTAACTTTTAAAATATTTAACCTGTACCAAGCATTCCAGATATGCCTGTGTAAATGTGCCCTCCATGGAGCTGTGGGAGGAACAGCTGTTCCTGAGCTGTTGAATATTTCAGGTGTGCACAGGTGCGGTGCGCCTGCCGGGCTGTTTAGGTTAACAGGCGGATCACGCTGTGCAGTTGAGCACAGTAAGTACAGCGGGCTACGACACCTGCTTGGCTGGCAAACCGTCCTCCAACAGCCAAAGTAGATGTGCCTGGTTGGAACATGCTGGGCTCTTCGATAAATATCAATACCACGTCAGGCCAGCCAGAAGGCACCTACTGAGAGACTTACCGTATGAGGCATGTTCAGGCTGAACATGCTTTCTGCAAAAAAACCCGTACAAGATAGACTCAGACAATATACATCACCTAGGCAGCTAGCAGTACTCTTTGCTGTGTTGCTAGATGCATCACTCTGAGGCAGAAGCAATTCCTGCTCTGATAATGCACCTCTTGGGCTGGGAATCCTTTGCATTTACCCAGATAGTAAATATCTGTGCAACCCATTCGTTGCACAGTGAAGAACTGCTGCAGGTATCAGGTAGGCCCAACATGCAACCTCACCTGCTTGCTTGCCAAGTGAACAGGGATGTGGCTGTGACTGGGCTGGCAGGCTGGAAAGTCTGGTTCTGAAAGGCTTAAACCAAACTGTGACTATTCACGGCCCTTACAGGTTTCAGTACATTCCTCTGCATTTCCAGCTGGTGATATATTCTTTCCTTTTTTTTTTTTTTTTTTGCTGCTGGTCTAATTAATGAGCAGCATGTACTGCAGCATGTTAGAGAGCAGTGTACTGGCGTCCCTTCCCAGCAGCATCTCCTGCCTGTAATTGCTGCAATTAGTTGAATCAGTAATGCAGACCATTAGGGAGAGTCTGTGTCCAGCCTCTGGACACAGGTTGTAATGTTCCTGCACACAGTACAAAATTGCCCCAGCTCAGCAGCATCGGCTCAAACGATGGCTTCTGCTGAAATTGTCTCTCTCAACAACTTTTCCTCGCAGAGAGCTGCCTATTCTGCTGAGCAGTAGGATCAGTGGAATGACTGCTGAAACAAACCAACTAACGTGTTCCTCACCAGGCAGGAAGCATTGCTGAAACCTCAGCTTCTCAGGAGCAGGGCGGCTCCTTCAGTACACTGTACTTTAGTACTCGGGGTGAATATTCCTGAGAATCTCACATCATGACAAGCCTTCCAAATCCTTATTCCTGAAAAACACTCTCCAGCTTTAAATAAGGTCTCCTTTACATTCCTGCGTCTGCTATGGCTGAATCCAACATGCTACATGTTCTCTCTTCTCTTTGCATAAGTGCTCTGAGGTCTCAGCCTTTTCTTTAGCCTCCTGTGGTCCTACCGCTAGCTTCTGTCCCCGGCCAGAAGGTCCTTGCTCTCCCCCTCTCTGTTTGTATTTGAGCTAAGGAAAAACACCGGAACTGAGCAGTCAGTCAGAAAGATCAGATTGAACCTGACATTCCTTCACTCTTGATTTCAGTGGCTTAGAGTGAGCCAAGAAAGAAAAATAGGATCGGTCGGCTGTAAATAAAAATTCTAGAGTATCTGTAAAAAAACAGCCATGAAGTAAGGGAATCCCTATTGTACGTGTTACTCAGTCTCACCCTGGCATTGCCATTTGGCAACGTTTTGTAGGATATAATCTTGCAGTAGTCTCATGCTTAAATACTTTCATTAAATACTTTCATAATCTTGCCTCAATGGGGAGGCAAGATTAAAAGGAACTGGAGGTAACATGTACAAAGCAATTTCCTGCCTTACATGCTAAGGTCATTTTTTTAGCATCTTCTTTCAGTCATAGAAAACAGAAAAACACTGTTGAAATCCTGGTGACTTCTCTCTTAAAACAAAATGGCTTCAAAAGTTCGTCTGTTTAGTGAGAGGTCAAGAAAGAAGGAATGCACAAAATATAAATTTACTTTCTACAATTCATCTGGTCCTGTCATATATATTTTATAAAGCATTATTTATACCGAAGGACACCAAATCACTTTATAACTTATACAAACAGTGATCACGTCCTCCAACAGTGAAATGCAGCTGTCCCTAGGTAGAAAGATAATAGTTTTTAATTGCACCACTGTAAAGTATTTTAGCACAATAAGTCAACAAAACTATACTGCAAGAAATTTTTTAAAGTAGGTGAAATGTAGCTAGTGAAACTGGAGATTTATATTACAGTTGTCTAAAACACTTGTAAAAGAGTGTTAAGGATAGCACTGTGAATAAAGAATAAATTATCCATCACTACTAGAAAACCTTGCTCAGACAGTGCTAAGACCCTGGCAATCGGTTTTGATTTCTAGGTTGAATTTAAAGCATGTGGATTTTGCTCTTAGTTGAAGATCTGACAATTCACACGTAGGGTCTCATAGAAGAATAGTGATGATTTGCTTCAAGTAGGAAATAAACATAAAAATTATAACAATGTGTGGTTATCACTTATCAGCTGCTATAACTAGCCACTTACGCACTTAACTTGCTCATATCTAAGGGCTTTATGCAACATTAACTTGGAATCAGATCCAATTGAATTGACAATGTGATTCAGTATTTGTAAAGAATAAGGAGTTCCTTTATAATCCTTTTTTTAACTCTTGCTTATTAGGGGCATCATATAAAACCAGAAAGATAGCATGTCCAGAAAAAAACAGGTGATTTTTTTTTACACAATGTTGCGGGTTTTTGTTGTTGTTTTGTTGTTGTTGTTTCGTTTTGTTTGTTGTTTTTTTTTTCTTTTTTTTTTTTAAACTGGGGAACTCCTTGCAACAGGATACTTGTAGGTAATAAAGGTTTAGATGCATTTTGGAAGCGATCAGCCAAATTAAAGGTAAAAACATCCATCCAGAGCTATTAAATACCCCACACCTAGCTTGGGAAGTCCTTGTGCCGCAGACACGGAAGACAAAAGAAGTATCACTATTTGCATTGTCCTGTTCAGGACTCTATCCCCAAGGCCCCATGCAAGGCCGGGGCCTGCAGCAGGGCGCTGGGCGAGGTGAGCCGCTGTGGCCTCCCAGCCACTTTGTGCATGACAGATCCTGAACATTGAGGGATGAAGAACTTCGAAGCCAAGATGAGTTCTGAGCAGGAGCTGAAAAGTCATGAAGCCCGGCCCTTGGTTATCTTCCTGATCAATCTCCCTTCTAATAAGCAGTTTAAGGACAGCACATGCAACATATTTATGCTGCATTCCTAGATATGTGTTCTAGATTTCCTTCTATAAAATCCTCACGCAGCTTGTGTTGGTTCTGAACGGAGAAGGGCACAGCCAGCCAGACTCAGATAAAATGCAAACGCGTGATGTGCAATACTCGCCAACCCCGCCAAGTCCCACCTGTATCTGCACTTTTTCACGACTGGTTCCACACTCGATTCTATCAATTAATCTCTGTCCTTTTCTCCCCATCTCCACTGCATGCTATTTCCCCTGATATTCCAGTTTTTCTTGCTCCGTGATTGCTGTTTGTCCCATGTTGCTGATTTTGTATGTATAAAAATGAGGGTTAGAAAAAGAGAAAAACCTCCAGAAGTGGTGTTAGACTTAAGTTGAGGTCATTAACGAGATCTCTAGAAACCACATAAAAGATAAGTACGCTAATCTGTCTTGCCATTTCCTATCTTGTATTTTTAATCTTAGTACTTTCCATCACAATTCATCACTAACTGATTTTCTAGTTCGATCACATACTGGTTTTCCATGCACCTTCCGCTCACATACCAACATCTGCATCATACCAGAGGAATAAAACTATTTCAGTGAGCAGCAAATTCCTGACCACAGAAACATTGTTGAGGAAACCTCCAGAAGACCATAACTTCTTGTAACTGGAATCTGTACCTCTCAAAACTCTCCTGGAGCTGAGAATTTTCACTGAATGATTATTAAACTTGCTGCTTCCACAAGACAGGAGAGGCTAGTGAGCAGTGACCCCAGAAATCTCTCCACCAACATAATTTCTTCTCATCAGAAACGGCTCACTGTGAGGCAGTAAGCAAAACCAGCTATTCCATTTCTGGTTCCCTTTCCCCATTTTTGAAATGGGGCTGATTATACTCACCCATTACCCCCAGGGGAGGTAAACAGATTAATTCTTTGGTGTCTGCCCAGTGATCTAGAGATGATAAATACTAAACATTCTTACGTACAGGCAACACGATAGTAATGAAATTTCTCCATATGCTATGATGGAAACGATGTTTGTGTTTTCATTGGAAAGAACACGAGAGAGAAAATATTTTTCTATTCCATATATTAGCTAAATTTCATATTAAAAAAAATAATTCATACTATACTATTTTAAAATATGTATTTCATTTTTTAAAGAATCCCAGCTTTGAAATTACTTGGCCCTGTATTAAAAGCCATAAAACTAAAGATAGGTATTATAATAACTTTCAATAAAATCTCTCTCTGGCAGGAACCCTTTTTATTCCTTCCTCTGAAAGATTTTTTATGGCATTTACATTATTATTTTTTCTCTCCCTTTCTCTAGTGTTTAATGAAATTGCCTTGGAATAAAACCGGGGCAGGAGAAAGTGCTAAACTCTGAGTCCACCCTGGAGGATTTATGGGCATATTTACCTTCAAATTCTTTCAATTTCACTGAATTGGCTCCCCATTCCTTTCCATCAATTATTAGTTCTGTAATCACCTCCTCCTAATTATTCACTCTAAGGGCCTCTTTAATCTCGCCCCGGTGATGGTTCTACATCTTTGTTCATTACACCGTACGTACCGGTGTGGGATGTAAAGCGCAAGGCAAGTCGGCAGCATGGCAAGACCTGCTCAAGATGACTCCATTCCTGTCCAGTCCTTCCAAGCATCCAAAGCCCTAATTATGCGTCAGATCCACAACCTTTGCTCCTTTGTTCTACACAAAATGGCAGGTGCTGAATCTTCCTTTTCCCAACCGCAAAGTCTTTTTGACACCTTGCTCTTTGGGTGCACCATTATTTGAGAAAGATTAAGCATGCTGGGTAAAATAAGTCCTGTCACAGAACAGCTTTATGAAATTATAAATAACGCACCCAAGAATGATGGAGTTCTCACTTCTAGTGGGAGAGAAAAGACAAGGACCCATAAATTCAAACCCCAGACAAATTCCTCCAGAAGTACATACCTGGCAGTTGCTTCACTCGGTAAAGTAGAATTCAATTTTCCTACTTGCTTGTAGGAAACTTTTCTGCACACTGTACACATTACTTCCAATTCAACACCATTATTTGAAAAGCAACACTTAATGCTTTGTTGTGAGAGGAGTGTAAATCTCTTCATCACCAAGGAACCACAATTTACAATCCTTCTTGAAATACGACCACCACAAAATGCCAGGCACAAATATCTTCCCAAAAGTGGAGAAACACAGTCGTATTAATCTGAGCAGTGCATTTGCCTTTCACACCTAAAATGTACAGAGCTGAAACTCAACAAACTTTTCTTAAATCTGATCACTTGACTCCCTCCACTGCTCCCATACTGCTGTATTTTCTAAATATCTCGAATTTATTATGGAATATGGACAATGTACTCTCTTCTATGCATAACAGCACACAGTACGAATGCTCCCCCAGAATGGCAAAATGTTAGTGACACTGTTCTGTCTTCCAGAAACCAAGATGTTTCTTGACAAAGAACAGGCTCAAGGCATTTGCTGCCTTGCCAAAAGAAGATAGCAGAGGAAGTGTCTGTCTCATTAGGTGTCATTTCTAGCTTGGATATCTCAACCTTTTGTACTTTGATAACTGGGCTTTTTAAAGAACTTGTATTCTGTTCACACTATTCCAATTAAATGGGAATCCTTCATCTGTCCTTTCTACACCTTATATTTGTTTCTCACTTTCTATTTAATCTTTATTTGCAAAATACCCTGGAGTTCATTACAGTAGAGCAGACCTGAGAGACTCAGCCTGGACATTCAAGCTACTACATACAGATAGAAAGAATCTGCATACACATGGGAAAATATTAGAAATGTTGCGAAAATCTTAATGAGGTATTATAAAAGAAGCTGCAATTTGGGACTGTATAAACTTCTAAGGAGAGTCCTGGATCTACTATCTGTTGGTGAAGGATATTAATCCTCTCCAATTCATTAGCACTGGATAGCACAACATGTATTTTCTTATCATGGCACAGACACAGCCACAAAGATGTGCAAGCCCTTTGCACCCCCACACACTGGTGCTGAGGTTGTGTCTGCTTCTGCAGAAGCAATGCATCAAAGAACATGAAACTGATAATTTTTCTTCATATAGCTCCTTTGAAGTGAATACAAAACCAAGCGGGCCAAATCCTCTGTTGGTTTAAATTGGCATTGATTTCAACCAGGCTACAACAATTTACAGCACGAGAGCATAGCACATTACATTTAGTTTCGGACAATTCAATGCCAAAAGATTTAGACTAATTAGAGACAATTCAGAGAAAAGGCACTGAAAAGAAGAAAGAACTGGAGAGATGTATGAATGAGACAGGCTTAGCAAAACTAAACATCAGAGCTTGACTTAACAAGGACTAAAGGTATGATAAATGTCTACAGGTGTCACAAGGGTGTACTAAACATCAGGAAGGAAGATGAACTATTTAGGGTACTTCAAAAAAGTAGTGGATAAAATTAAGCTAAAAAAAATTTAGGATGACTTTCAGCAAGAAAAATCTCAATAGTGATCTTTATTAACTATGGAGAAGTCTCCCCAAGGAAATACCAGAAACCACCAGTACTGAGATTAAGCAGTTGCCCAAGCCATTCAGGTATGAATACCATTAGTGTATACGCCCTTGTGGGGAAGAACTCGCCCCATCTATCTTCAGTCCAATCTAATTCACTCTAAATCAATTCGATATTTGCATCCTCTCCATCACTATGTAATATAAACACATCATTATGCATTTCTCTCTGTCATTCCAAAGCAGGCGGTAAAGCTATCCAGCTCAGCCTTTCAGTTAGTTGTACTTGGAGCAAGAAGGTATCACTGTTGTAGACCTGTTCAGACCATGGGAACAAATCCATCCTTACTCTCCCAGGACCCTTACTGGCCTGATAGGTAACCAGCAGGCATGTGCCCTTCAACAGCAGCCCAGTAAAAGTGCGTTTCCTGGCTGCATATTCCTGGCTGGTCATAAAATCTGATTTGCTGTCAAATTATATCGTTAAGTAGGGATCATGAGAGAGCTACCCTTTAACAAAATCAGCCATTTGTCCATTACTATGGCAGACAAGAGATTAAGTAACTAGCCAGTTAAGTAAGAGAAAGCAAAAACTAATCCCCCCAATTGTGTGTCAATCCAGAGTCATGGGCAGTCAGGTTTAAAAAGAGCCTTGAAAGCTTGAAAACCGAAAGCCTGTCTCAATAGAATCAATAGTTCATTAAGAATGTAAAGCCTGACTCTTCTTGACCAGGTTTGATGCTAAATTTCAGGGACTTTGTTCTGTACCTAAGCTGTGCAAAGACAATGGGGTAAAATCATATTTCTGCCTTTTGTCTCTGTCTGCTAGCTATGGGAAGGGTGATCATATTGCGAGGGGTGTGAGCAGAGAGTGAAAGGGAAGGGAGGGAAAAGAGGGGAGAAAGGAAAGTGGGGAGGATTAATCCGTGTTCAAGGCACCCTGACAGGGGGAAGAGAAGTATTGAACCACAGCAGCTTAACCCAACTTCAGCGTACCTTCCCAAAAGCAGAAGAAATGTAATGCTACGTGGTGTTCTGCTGCTGATAAGCAAATCCTTCCAAATCCTTTCAATTTATTTCTTGACCTGAAGAAATTACATACCATTTAGAAGCTAAATAAATAAATAAAATTTAATCTCTGGGAATCTAGATTGGTTGTTTATTGATTACATATGCACACAGAGCCGCTTGCTTTTCTGTTTCTTTCCTTTCCCAATAGAACAGTGTTCCTTTCATCTTGATGTGGTAAAGGATCAACAGGCAAGTCTTTTCCAAACTATTCAGTGTAACCCTCAAGATTTGCAAGAGTTTTGGACTGGACTGTGAAATATGATTTCTTGGCTTAAATACAAAAGATACAGCTTTGGCATGAGAGGAGACTCTTTTCCCCACCCTTATCAACCTACTGCTCCTTTCCACATGCATTTGCCTGCTTCCAAAGAAGCACCTTGAAGATGAAAGTTGTGTGTCTATGCATTGAAGTCATTATTTGAGTATAGTGCCTCTCAGAGTAATCACACAGGAAAAATTTTCACACTGAGTGTCCTTTTCATCACTTGATACGGCTTGTTCCCCTTCCCTATTACAATTTTATTTCTTATTGAAACAAACCTGTCAGTTGAAAGAGAAGCCATCAGCCCTCTGATTTAAGCATAACCTTGGTTATGCAGATGGTGGTGATGCTGGTGGAATCTCCAGAAGAAAGGTAGTTAATTACGTGTACCACCATTAACTAAATTAACTAAATAGCTTAATCCTAAAAATTAAGCCACTACAGCTAAACCCACAACAACTCCCACCCTGAAATCGGTGAGCGTTGCTGGAAGGACAAAACTGCTGAAATTCAGGCACTGCTCAGGAAAATCACATCAATTTACACAGTTTTTTTTCCCAACGCTTGTCCAAAAGTCTTCAAACGGAAGACATTTATTTTAGGAAATGCTCTGAAAACAGTTTCAGAGTAGTCTCCCATGCGTCATGATCCCCTCTCAGAAGAACTGACAACCAGCCAAATGCGCTGGGCAGCGCAGGCTTCAGCCTCCCCCTTCTCCTCAGCATCTGCTTAAAGCAGGACACAGGAAGCAAAAGCCGAATAAAAATTTTCAGAGGTATGTAGGAAAAAGCCAGCCTGTTGCCAGAATTTAGCATCCTGCTGATGTGGACCCTAGTCCCTGATGTGCACAGTCTGATGTATTAACTTAAACTGCCACAGAAATAATTTTATTAATCTGCTGTGCTATGAGCTACACTTGCTGAAGAACAAACACATTATCTACTTCACCAGCAGAAGGGCAGGGCAGACCGCTGGGGAGCAGTAACTTCTTATATTGCTCCAGTCCAAATTGCCAAGGACATCGAATCAGAACCCTCATGTTGCTTGATTTTATATTCCTGATATTGTCATAAATTCACTGTCTGACGTCAGGAAAATTGCCTCCTTTCCTCATGGTTCTGTTCAGACAGCTATAAAAAGGGGAAAAAACAACTTCTCTGCTTACTTGGCATACAATCAGAATTTTAGTAAACATTTTACATTCTCAAAGCAAAGCCTAAGTAAAGAAAAATCCTTTGCATTTAGTAAGGGGAAGCCTATGTTTCAGAAAGTTAGAGGCTTAAATGATCTGAGATGAATCAGCTGCCCTTTGAAGACTCAGCCTCTAGTAAGAGTAAATGGGTTTTCTTTGCGTGCTAGCTTGCACTTAATAACTGTGTCAGAAGAATATTTTTCATTTACACTTTGCTCCTTTGCTGGAAATCAATATGTCATTTGCTGGCATTTTCTCCTGGACATCTTTATTTAGCTTGTCTTTTCTTCCTTGGAGGGGAGGGAGTTGTATTTGATTTTGTTCTGTTATTGATTGGATCACTCTGAGCAAGAAATAAATAACTAAGTACAGCACAGTAGCTTTAATGACAATCTCTTAAGCCTCAAAATCTGCACACCATGTTGCACTCCCCCCAACACATGATTTAAAAGAAACAAATCTCTAAAGTAAGGTTACTATGGAGCGAAGAGGGAGTCACATATGCAATTTAACTGGCATTTCTATTTATGTGTTCATTAATAAAACCACAAAAGTCCTGTTTCTATTTTTAAAGCAGTACTCCTATTGCTGTAGTACCTAGTGCTGGGATCTCATCATTTCTGACAAATGGGGCTTAATGAGAAATTAGAGAGATGGGAGACCTTCTCCCAGCAGACGTCTTTTACTGGAGAAAATCTGAGCACGTTCACATATTTATCACTCATGGCAAGTGGCAGTATGGCCTAATAGGCTGCACCCAATCTGCAAAAGACGAAGCGCCGTGCCAGCCCACAGCATCCCCTCCCGGTACCAAATGGGAAACGATCGGTAAGCGAACCCCAGGGGATGTACAGTAATCGCAGTCATTTTCTTAACTTGGGGAGTTCCTTGCCTCCTGCCCCGCTTCTCTCTTGATTTCTGCTACTCATTATTATGTAGGCCACAAAAAGTTGGCATATGTAATGGTAAAATTCATAAAGGAGAAAATAACCCTGTTCTATGGTCCAAACCGTGGCACTTAAAATCTAATGTGACAGGGTATGTTATTCATAAAGTAACAATAAACATAATCACTCTGACTAAATGTGCCTTAAAACAACTTCTGCAATTATTGTAAGTACCTCTGAGTCCAATAAGATAAACATCTATCATTGAATATTTGCATTAATGTACTAGACTACTCCTTCCAGACAAATATTCCTCTTTCTCTCCAAACATTAACACACACTTAGAAAATGGCATTTAAATACTGCTACTCACAGGATTCACACATTAGCTCACAAGGGGAAGGGGGTTGCCACACACATTTAAATGCAGAATAAATATAATGCAGAATAAATGGATGCAGAATAAACCCTGGCCCACTAGGTACACATCAGCACCTAGAACTGCTCCCTGAATAACATATATACAGAAAAGTTAACAAAGGAAAATAACCACTAAATAACTATATATAAGCATATACACGGCATACCTGCTAAAAAAAAGGCTATAAAGAGTTTTAGTTTATAAATAATAAGAAAGTTCATAAACATAAAGAAGGTCACAGAGGCAGCTTTCGTAGAACACAGATTTCTCAGAAACACTGACAGCCTCTTAACCACTAGTCCTTCCTCTCTTAATATAGGATAAAAATGATTGTCAGCAGCTAGTACAGAAAGATCTGTATACACAACAGAAGGTATATATTACCATTAACTTATTAACATACTAACATATTAATATTATCAGGGTCAAATCTAATAAAAATGAAGTTAAACAGTTCTAGACATCATTCTATTCAGGAATACCTCTGCCAAATATCTGATGCTTAAAAATAATGCTTTTCTATCATTAGTCTTTTTTCTTTCTTTCTGATATGTGAATAGACTAACAACCTTACTGGGGGGATAGGGAACTGACTTCACACCACATGTTAGCAAAAACCAGGTAACAAAAAAGTAAATGAACAACCCAAATCAGTCCCACCACCAACAGGAATCATGGGGGAAAACTTAGGCAAGTTAGAGACATTCTTCTGTAATCTTAACTTAAACAAGGAAACAGATCTACAAAATACTCCCACCAAACATATACCCATCAGCTTAAAAAACATACTTGGTCCATCAAGTATTGATGAAGCCAAGTAAACTTCATCCTCCTGAGCTGCTGAAGATAACAAATGCCTCCTGGGATCCCATTAAATTTGAGCTGAACTTCACTTAAATGCCACATCAAGAGGTCCAAGCTGCAAACGGTTGTTATGCAATAAAATTCTGTGATTGGGTAGGCAAACTCCCATGCACAACAAACATGGTGAACACTTATCCCCGCTGGGTTTCTCTGAAGCCCCTGCCTAATCAGAGCATTTGCTCTCTGTGATGGATAAGAAGGCCATTTTCCTTGCTTATTTATTTAGCTCTCTATTGAGTTTGATTAACTGTAGTAAAGCAAATCAATCTCTTGTGTTTGTGTAAAATGAAAAAAAGGAACAAAGTTAGCTTTAATGGCCCAATAGGTGCTCAGCTGGAATGCACTTACCGAGTGAGAGAGCTAGACAAAGGAATTCAGGCAGCTTTAAACACCACCGAGAACACGCTGAGATCATCTATATTTCCACCTGTTTAAAGGGAAAAAACCAAACCCACCCCACACCCAGTGAGGAGGCTTTCTGTTTCTCTGCAATTCTGTCTATCAAGGCATCAAGTACGACAAGGTTTTTCTCTTGCTTCCTTCAGATTTCTGTGGCCAAAGCTGGGAGATGCTAGGAAACAGGTATCCAAAGGAACATTGTCAGAAGGAGAGGACATGAAACTCTAAATCCACGACAATACTTCCTCCACTGTCAGTAAACTTGTTTCTAAACTCAGATTTGTTGTAATGTAACATTTTTTACATCAATAACCTCTCGTGAGGATTGTAAGATAGCATGAAATTCATGACCAGTATGAAATGAAGAAGCTTCTGCATAATGAATTTGAGTGAGACACTTATCATTTCAAGGTAGCACTCTGAGAAAGTCCTTCTCTCATACATTCTAATTATATTGTTGACAACAGTGGAAATCACAAAAGAAACTATGCTTGATTTTATGCAATGCCCATTAAAAGCTTTTAGTAATATACAGAAATACTCAGGCCTTCCAGACTATGAACCGCGAAGTATTAGCCCACAGAGAATTTAACCTCAGTCTCAGCAACGCATGGAACAGGACAGCTTGACCAGGACAGAGCCAAAATGTAGCAAGAGGTATTTGTCCCCATATCCAAAGTACTCCAGTCTCTGAATGGACAGATAAAAGTGTGTGCATAGGTTTCTTGCTACATCAGTTTCGGCCTTTTAACAAGAATTAAAAAAGAAGAAAGAATCTGACCATCCTTGTTCTAAGACAAAATTTGATGTTCCCTTGCTATAACAGCTATAGCAACAGCTTTGGGACTATGGTATGTCTCTAGTCTCTCCTGGGAGGAAACAAGTTCACTTTCCCTTAAAATTCCTTTCTCTGTGGTATCACTATGGCAGCTTCACTTGTGCTATCCAGAAACAAGTAATAGAAGCCACTGACATTAAAAGGTGGTGCCTTCTGGCATTTTTACCACTTAATTTTCAGACTTAGGCCCTACTCACACTAGAGAGCTTACTGGCATTACAGCTGTGCTGGCATATCCAAGTTGGCAGAGCTCCTGCCTTTAGATCCAGCAATGCTGACAGAAGAAGGGTTTTTGTCGGCAGAGTTACACCACCTCTGAGCGTTGCGAGCTAAGCTGACAGAAGCTGGCATAGTTATATCCATATCAGGCTTTTGACAGGCAGCAGCATGTAAAATCAAAGCACGTGCATTTATTTTTGCACTCTGGAACACTGCAGCAACATTGACAGAACTTCGGAGTAGAGCACTGTATTATTCCAAAATGCTTCAGATGGCAAAATAGTTTTTAAAGAACCCTGTAATTGTCTCCACGGTTGTTAGTAGGCATATAGGTTCTGTAACTTCAGTCAGGAATTTGCAAGAAAAATATTGCAGTCAATGGGGTGTTTTCGGATTCAGAGATCTCAAGGTCAGAAGGGTCCATTATTTTCACCTAGTCTGATCTCCCGTTTTACACAACTGTGGAATTACACAGAAAAGCCGAGTGCCAGGACACCTCTGCCACTGATTTGCAATGACCCTTGACAGGGCAATTAACCTGTCAGCACACCATGCCTTCATTTTTAAGACAGTGAAGATGCACATGCATCTCTTGGAAGCAAATGTTTATAAGCTGCTGTGAGAATACTTGGAGGAGAGTGCTGTGTGAAGCATCAGAAGGAGTATATCGTGATTGTATCCAATTTTTTATACTTTGTGAGCAGAAAGACTCACATGGTCAAAATGGAACTCCCATATGGACTGTAACAAACTGTTATGCAGGGTTGAGGTAGGAGGGACCTAAGAAATACTCCGCGCTCTTTAACGTTTCTGAAATGAAGTACTGGAAATGACTGCACAGTCCTACAAAGAGGGACTCCTGCATAAGAAGGAAAGGAACTTCCTGCAAATTCTCCTCATCAGTGGAGAAAACCTGCAGCGCACATCTACAGAAATAAATGGCAGGAGAGCTTAACACCATTCATCACCAAAGGCAAACAACTCTCAGAAAAACAGCCCTGCCACAGTGGAATACCAGTACTCATCCTGTCAGAAAGCAAACCTTGCTTTCAGACAAAGCACAGCTTTTCCAACAGGTGCAGAGAAATGCTCCGTAACCTCTATACCAGGCGGCTTTGAACCTCAGCACCTCATAGGTAGTGGAACAAATTGCCTGGCTGGTCCCAGGATATCCCTTGTACCCAAGTCTCCCACTTACCCACAACATGCAAATGATCGAAACAAGTGCTACAATCTGACACCGTGGAGCTCTCGACAGCTGTCAACTCATTAAGTTCTATTCACTGGCTTCCCACCTCCTTGCCAATGTATTACATAAATTGCTTTTTAGCTGGCAGCCTTTCCCTTTGCCTGAAACCAGTTTGCACTGAGCATGTTTAAGTCCATTGTTTTTTTTTAAAAAAAGCATTTATTCCCTTCCCTTTGGTGATTGCCTTGCTTTGCAACAGTTTGAATGGGCTGCAGGATACTGTTTCATTATCAAGCTGCAACTGGAAATGAATATTTTATAGCAGCCAAACAGAGGTTTGGCTGTAAATGACTACATCCTAATTAAACAAAGCAAAAGGAAGACAGAAAGAAAAATGAATTTAATTAATGAAATATTGATGCAATTTACAGACAAAGGCCTTCCCATTTAGAAGGGAATTCCTGCAATGTGAATTTTATAAAAGAGTTTTTTTTAATTTTATATCAAAGTGATTGATTTATCTAGTGATGTTACTCATGTTTCATTTTTGCCTTTTTCAGCCTCTTTAAAATGCCTGAAGGTATGTCTGGTATCTGTCCATACGAAGTCACAGATGCAAGTGCTCCAAATGCAAATATATACTTGTAATGACTGTGCATTGAGAACATGTAAAAACAGAGCATAAGTGTAGTCATGCTAGCTCAAAAGTCATCTAAGCCTTGATTCCTGCCTCTGGCATTAGCCAGTTATTTATGTTTGTTCACAGAGAAAGGATAAACACAAGAGAAACATGCAGAAGTACTTTTCTCTCACATATGCTAATTGGCGTGGCAAGCATCAGTTAGGAAGTACCTGCATCTTTATGCTGCATAGATTTTGTATTTCATAGTTCTTAATGGGCTTTGCCACCACAAACTGGCATATTAGCTTTTAAAATCTATTTATATTTTTTTTTCTACAATATCATATGGCAGTGAGTTCCACATTTTGTGTAAAAGTACTTCCTCCTGTTTGATCTCAGCCTGCTGCTGCTTTATTTCACTCCTCAATCTTTGTTGCACGAGAAACCGTGAGCAGTCATTCTCTAGTCACAATTTCTCTGCACCACTTCGGTGTTAGAGACCTCTGTTATCACCATTTGGTGACCAACTTTTCAGCCTAAAGAATGCCAGCCTGTTTAACCTCTCTGCATGTGGAAACCATTGCATATCCTTGATCATCCCTGCTAATCTCTTCTGCATTTTTTTTAATTGTCATAGGTAGGTTTTTGAGAGCTGATGGCCAAAACTGAGTGCAACGCAGAAGGCAAAGCACACACAGATTTACACAGTGGCACAATGATATTTTCAGTTTGTTTTTTTTCCTAATAATTTCTAAATTTGTTTTGCCTCCTTGAATGTGAATACATGTCCAAAAGTAACCAAATCTGACCATTTGTCAGCTTAGAAACTCATTTTCAATGTTCAGTGTGGTTAAGCACACACATAAACCAGTGCCCAATAGTGCATTTCTTCTATTATGGCCTCAGTTTCTGACATTTTTGAATTAAAGGCCCTAGAACAGGAGCAATTTATCGATCCTTGATATGCTTCAGAATGCCACCCATTGAATTATATATGGCAGTGGGATCTACAGAGAAGCGATAAAGCATTTAGGAAGATGCTGGATTTCTCAGTCATTCTAAATCCAATCAGCTGACACCTTTCCGACGTTGCAGAAGGCACCTGAGTAAGCCCAAGGGATGCCTGTCAGGTTCACACTGTCAGAGGGCAGAAGCAATGCGCTGAAATGTGGCATCATTCAAAATAGACTGGAGCAATCCTACTAATGCACACAAGATCAGTAACAGAGAGGAGACTCAATATTTAAATTAGAAATGTGGAATGTGTACCTATACATTCCAGAAGTGGGCCTAAACTGTAGAATCTGCTCCAACCTGTTTCCTTATCTCTTTTTGCTGGTAAATGTTCTTTATATCACGTATGTTGCAAAGTGAATCAGGCTTAAATATAATGTCAAAATGCTGCCTGAATCAAATTAGAAGATGAGAATAGCCCTGAACTTTATAGAAAACCACAGCTGTACTTTAGCCCAACAGACAGTTGAAAAGGGAAAAACTATGGCATATGTTTGCCCACAATAATCTCTTTTCCTCAAACCATTTGTATCATTTTGGATGATCGTGACTTTTCACTCTGGAGTGGACTCTACTGTCCACTGGGGATTCAGTGACAAAATAGTTTTAAGGAAACTGCTCTGGTTTAAAGTTAGTAAGGACAAAGAGAATGCCCACAAATAAATCCAAAAACCACAGCTCCAAGCAAACCGCAAATCTGGTTCTATGTGAAATGCAGTCTTCAAGAACCTGAGAGAGAAGCTATTGATTCTCACCGGGCCATCCATGATGTGACTAACTGAATACCAGTAGGCAAATCTTTGCAGAAGGAAGAGAAGTCATTGTCCTGAAAGCATATAACCTATAATGTTCTACAGTCATAGTTTCTTTAAATCCTGTATAGCATGTGAATGTAAAGGACATAAATGAAAACACAACTCCCATACAATTCCATGCCTTGCCATTGATTTACAGCAAATATAATTTCTCATCCACTTCAGCAAAAGAGAGAAAAATATACCAGGAGTGAACGAATGAAATAAATGGATAATAGACAAGACTTTGGAAGGGAGACAGATACCTTTCACAGACTTCACGTACCTCTCTCCCTGTGCTATGATTTGCTTTCTAGCTAGGTTCTAAAGAAAACGTGCTAAAGGGAAACTTAGTCTCCATCTCCCACTCAGTGTTCCCACCTTCAGCCCAGAGCTGTCAGAGCCTTCCTGCTCCTAGGGTGCCTCTCCCTCCCTTGCAGTGTTACTGCTTTGGTCTCCTAGTCTCCTGCTTTCAACATTATTCCTGTTTTTCTCTGCCACCCCTTCTTCTTTTAGACTCCGAGGAAAGCTGAGTGGTTCTTTAATACCAGCAAAGATACTGATCTTGACTCAAACACAGGCTTTTAAATTTACAGGCGAAAGATTGCTTTAAATTCCACATTATCAGAGAACATACAGCTTACATGTGAAGATACAACAGCTGTTACCTGAATTTTAACAATAATGATATCACCCACAGCCTCTAATCAGATCAAGATCCTGTTATTTAGATTCTGCAGTATCAACAGGATGAAAGAGACCCTGTTCCAAGTACTGCTGTTTAGGCAAACAAGCAACATATTTAGTCCAGCAGACAAGGGAATAACAGCTCAGTTTTATGATAAATTCTGATGCTAAAGCATGAGCTTTTGTTCTGTGCTGGAACAAACCCAAATATCCTTTAAAAACCATCTCATAAAAAAAATTATATCAAAGTATCAGTTTTCAGATAATAATCTTTTTTTTATTTGCACCTAAATTTCAGACATACCATTCAGTATGTGCACGACAGCAAAGCACCCACAGGACACCTTGGAGGGTGTAGCCCCCAGAAAGGGTTAACCCTGCGAAAAGGATCCAGGCTTGACATCCATGCTTCTGAATAGTTAAAAGCAGGGGACTTCCTCCTGGATCTCTCTGCATCAGGAGCATAGGAACAAGAACCTACAGCATCTCCTTCCAGGACCAGTGTCCTGACTGCAACCTGCCATGGTGAGAGAGCCTCTCACCCCCTCCACATTACAGAACATACACCATCCTCTATGCCCCCCACCCACTACCATGCAGATACCTTGCCGAGAGCATGACACGAGCAGAGGGTAATGTGAACGATGGCAAGAAGACAGCTTTAGGAAATACCACCTATAGCCAAGATCGCTGAAGGTGCAGAGGAAGTATGGGCAGAACAAGACTGTTTGCCTGAACATGGATTCTTTAATCTGGTTAGCCTGGGAGATTTCCAAAGAGGCTATCAAAGGCTGAGTTTAGGAAAGCAGTTAGTGCAGGTTTAGCACTAACTGAAACTATACCTTAATAATCTACAAAATAACACTGCCAAAGATTATACTCTTATGCTTGCAGGGCCTTCTGACAAGAACAACTTCAGGAAAAAAAAAGAAAGAGAGAGAACAAAAATGTAATTGCCTGCCTATCAGCTCCACTATCATAATTACTTTCAAACTCTGACATGGGTTGAATCAGATGAACACCAAACCAATTTTTGCAGCCAGCAATCAATGCATTCTTAGCTCATAGATTAAAATGTCACTGGTGGAGTCAGTACAAAATAATGCCTGTTTCACTATTTTACACTGCAGAGAGAGCAACTTCCTTCTTTTTCCTTCTGTTTGTGAGTGAGTGTTGCTTATATGTCCTTAAGCACTGTAAAGTACATTACACTCATCTAATTCAAACTACAGTTTGCACAGCTGGATGTCACACATGAAAACACAAGAAATTATACACTAGCTATGGGTATCCAGAGCCCTATTCTAGATGTGGGGAGATGGTGGCATGAGTTTTTCTCCTGCATCTGCACTTCATGCAGCGTTGGGAATTTGCTGGCTCCACACAGCTTCGGGGGGAGGAAATGGCTGAAGGCTGCACTCCACTGTCTTCCCCTTCATCCCTTTCTGACCTGCAGTGAACCTCCTCAGGCTGAAGTGAGTAGAAGGCTCCCCAATACAAGGAACATTCTCAAAAAAAACCATTTTAAGGCCAGAAACTACTCATTGTTGTGATTTCTTTAAGGACTAAAGTAATCAGATTAAACTGATGAATCAGTACGATATGTTGAAACCTGACCCATACTAATAAAGTGCTTAATTTCATATTACCTTCTCTGCCTCATTTCTGAGTCTGAGTAGGAATAATTTAATGGGCCATTCTGTGCCCAGTACCTTGCCTATCACTTTTCACTCTTTACTTCAAACCACAAACTTTGCAGCTGAGGGGCACGGCACCAGGCCGATGAGTTCACCTCTCATGTAACTAAAGTTGTCAAGATACCTCATTCTTTTCTCCTTTTTAGGGGCTTTTGCACTTTATGTGCACTTTAAATGCATTTTTTTTTCACTTTAATTGCATTGCCTAATCTTTACCTAATGACTGAGATAATTTGTCCTCATATAATGTGACTAGCCAAGCCCCAAATTCCCTGTTTGTGCTCTGACTAGCTCTAATGTCATACTTACTTTCCAAAAGATAAAACTTCAAGCACCTTCCTCTCCCATCCACCCCCAGCTGGAAAGGAACTGGCTGAACTCCTAATTGCTCCAAAATTCTCCTCCAGTACCACTCTAGTTCACCTCCAGATACCACTGAACAAGACATCCAGCTATACTAGCAAATCCAGCTCATAATTTTTAATGCATTTCTGTTACAGCCAATGTCAGTACTGAGAGTTTTGCCTCGAGTGCTATCTTTGAAGAGCTCAGGATTTTCCTTCTGCTCTTTCTAGCCTTCAGAAGCTGAGCTATAAACTTATTGAAACCTAAATATAAAATACTTCCTTATTTAGTAAAAAATAGGAGTGCCTATCACTTCAACCCAATCAGCAGCCAGTATATAGGATTTTTGGAGTGTTGCATTTAGAAGTCGTCTCCTCTCTTCCTTACAGTTGATTACTTCTCTGGTTCAGAAAGAGAAATTTCACTTTAAGTGGATTGGCTGACTCTTTGCCTAATCAGTGGGGTAATTTGACCCCATATATGTGGCTAGCCAAATGAACAAAAGGTCTTACCTTGTATGTTTATCAATGAGTTGCCTGCTACTGTCTGACACAGGGAGCTCTGCATCTTTTTGCAAGAGCCTCTTGCTCAGCTGCGCTAAGAGCTGACAACTCATCATACTGAAGCTCAGCAGAGCTGTGAGACAGCAGTGCTCTCGTATCTCCATTATGTTGTCATTAATACAGTACTAAAACAGCAGTAGGTGCAGACTCATCATGTACACAAATCACAGAAAACCAAGAAGGAACCTCTGAAGGCGTAAGAGCTCATACTCAGCTACTTCAGCTCTACATTGTATAAAGCCATCAACAAACTTACTCTCCTGGACCTCTTCATCCAGATAACTCCTCTTTTGGATAGGAACCCACTTCTAACTTCCAGCCATAGCTTATTCACCGTTGGGTATTGGCCATTTTGGGCCACGCAACCCTTTAGTTTAAATAAATATTTTCCCAGCCTCCTCTTTGTAAACACGATACAGTTTCAGAGAGCAATCATACCTTCTTTAGTCCTTCAGTATACAAGCCACAGAAGCTAAATTGTAACAAATCTCTTCTCCTAAGACTGACTTCCCATTCACAACTTTGTCCTTCAAAACCTTCTTTGTACCTGTGCCAAGTCCTACCAGTCATTCTGGAACATGAGCAGATACACTTTGAAACAGCACTGAGCAAACTGCAGCTAACTATGTTCTGTCAGATAGAAAACTGGGTTTGCTACTGGTTTTAACTAGGTTGGTATTCAGAGACTACCAAAAAGATTGAAACCAGTTCTTAAGGAAGGGATTTCTAGTGGCTTAAATGCAATGAGGTTTAAGGATCAGCCCCACGTATTCTTGAATGAATCCAAAGCAGAGCATCTATAAAATGGCTGGAAACAGAAATGTGTGCCTTGCCTGAGCGCAGAAGGAAGTAAAGAGATCAAGCTAAGAAAAAAAGGCAGTTACCTTCCAAATTGCCGTCTTTTATCTCCAAAGAAACACAAGAACTGGAACTGATAACTGTCTCAATACGTTATCAGTTATGATAACTACATTACAGAGATGCAATACAGAGTAAGTCCTTAGAAATTCCAAACTTACAAACCAAATATAATGAATAACTGAGAAAGTCCCACTTTCCATTTCAATTCTGCTCTCCTTATCTGCCATGCTAATATTTAGAAAGTAATTATTGCTTGTGATGATTAAACTTTTTTTCTCCTCTTGAAATGACTGATTTTTCTTTTGAAGTCTGCATCACCCTGAAGGGAAAATCCATTTCTCAGCAGATATTTTTCCTTTTTGCCTAGCAAGTAAAGGGGATTAGAAAAATTAGAATAGAATGACAGTAAAAAGAAAAAGGGGGAATGGGAAGAGCAAGCAAAGAAAGACAGGTCTCTCTTTTTGATTTGAGGAATGTCATTAGGAATTCATGTAGAGGAAGAAGTGAAAAATTATGAGCTCATCTCATAGGGTATGGCACCTCGTGCTGCAATCTAGAGTTCCTATACTGAGGTGAATGGGCACTGCTGTCAGCTCATTGCTGGGGCGAGGTTAAAATGAGTTCTGCATCAGCAGGCCAGGCCCATCAGCACTAGGCATCTTCATCGTACCACATCACATATAAAATTTTTTGCAGAATTATTACAGCTGGGTTAGCTCTCCAAAGTGAGCACAAATGTATCTTCTCCCAGAGTCTGAGTGGCATGACCAAGTTAACCTGAAAGGAATTCACACTGTAATGATGAAGGGAGGTGGATGAATCTAGATGGTTGTATACTTTTTCAACATAAAAAGATTCAACTATGGAAACTTAGCTATGATTATATCAGACTCATGCTTTTCCTGTGGTATCCTCCATAATAAAAGGCAAAGTAAATAAAAATTAATATGCTATAGGATATACCACAAACAAAATATAGATGTATGCGATTTCTCGTTCCCAAAATTTCTCCCATTGAAGTGATATAATGAGACATTGGGGTTTTTGGTCCTATGGTATACTGAAACCATGAGTGAAAATATCTGAGAATCAAAGCCCATACACAGGAATGCACTTATCACCAACTCACCTCCTCCAAAACCCTGGAATCAGTGTATGCAATGAGAATTTACTTGACCATCATTATATATAATCTCATCACATAACTTGTGAGCATGCCTCCATACAGCTGCAATGTAGATCATTACTGCATTCTGCTCATGCAGAATGGAAAGCATGAGGTGTGCACCATTATAGATGAAACATCCTTTCTCCATAGTCCCTTCTTTATATGAGGCTGACAATGTGGTAACTAATACTTCAAAGCACTCTTCAGTAACAGTGGACAAAATGCCATATGTTGAAGACTTTTCCTTCTTCTCATAAAATCCCAAACCCCAAACTCATCAGTGGTTGTTTCCAGTGAAAAAAAAAAAAAAAAGGTGGGAGTTCTTAGAAGATGACACACTGACCATGACTCTCAGCTAAACTCTCCAGTAGCCACCGAAGCAGCTACTCAAGCCAGAATATATTTCACACAAACAAGCTGGAGGAGAGCCAGCTCTGGATGAAGTGATTGGCTTATTTTAGAATATGAAATGTTTCTTCTTGACAGCAAGCCATGCTGACTGTCCTTGGGGAGATGTTATAAAGTGAGCTGAGAAGAAACCTTGATCAGAAGTGAGACAAAGCATCAATTTTGGGTTATATAATGGATGGCCATTCAACGCCCTTGTATCTGCAAAGTAGCTTCCTAAGTAGAATCTGAAATAAAATAAAGATCTTCAGTTGCTAAAGGGACTAAGCGTATGTTTCTTGGACCTGTTAGTGCATGGTATATCATCAGCAAGTTTTGTCATTGTCATCTTCTTTATTTTAAACACACTGCTTTTGAAGTTAATAAAATTACTTGTTTCTCCCTTGTGCTGGACCATTTGCATAATTGTAAAGAGGGTTCATGGAAGAGAGTCAATCAGATAATTTCCACATGCAAATTAAAGATCTTTCAATTAACATGGTAGGACGTGTGTGAAAACCATGCTAATGTAGCAGAAGATATCCCTAGTGGCAGTTCAGCTCTCTGCCTGTATGCCAATATATCTCTTTGTCTTGCTTCACTTTGCCACTGGTGGCCTCCGCTTGGGCAAGAGCGTGGTGGAACAGAGTCAAAAAGGGAGGTTTATCAGAGATCTTTATTGCAATGTTACTGGTGGGGTGGGGGAGCATTGCCTTACTCTTAATCTTGTTTCAGGCATAAGTCAACCTGATTGACGAAAGAACAGTGTCACCCCATATCAGGGCAAAATTGTGAGAAGACTCTGATTTCCAGAAGGCACTTTCATTCGCAGATCAGATTGCTTACAGTTCCCCTACTGAAAGATGACTTCTCTCTCCTGTCTTCAGTAATAACACACACTCTCTTTTCAAAAGGCTTTCCTTGCTTCTCCGCTTGCAAGTAATGGCCCCACAGAACAGCTTCTGAAAAGCAGATATGAGTAGAAAAGGACTCCGGACACTAGGTAGTACATTAGGTTATTTCTGATAAAAAACAATAAAGTCAGATCTTTAGATTTCATAGATACAAGCTGGTCATCAACTTCAAAATCAGAATTTAATATTTCCATGAATATAAAGATGCTTTACTGTCCTTTATGGAAGTATTACATCTTTCCCTCAAGCACGGGAAATATTAAAGACCAGATACCAGAAGAGACGGATCCTTGTTTTCTACTGTGGCACCCTGCTAGTTTTCTAATCACTGAATGAATTTTCAAAAGCAGCTCTTGCATAGGAGAAATGGCATGTCTGTGTCTTCCAGCAAAACAAACCAAACTGTTTTATTTTAGGTGCCAGCTGCTCCTTACTCCTGAATCGGGACCCGAATTAGGACTCTGTAAGTCTGGAAATCAAGAGTCCCTATGTGAGCATGTCAGAACTCTCCCATGAAGGTATCTGCTGCTCCGGCGTCACTCTGACACCCTCCCTGGGAAGCTGCAATACTCCTAGCAGCTGCTTCTTGGGGAGAAAACTCAGTTTGCCTTAGCAAAAAAAAAAAAAAAAAAGAAAGAAAAAAGAACCTGCTGTTTGCTCTAGGTAACAATAATTCAGCAGAATATACATTTATTTGGATGATGAAGGGATGTAACAGCAGAGACTGTCACAAACTCCAAACTATTTTAAAGAAAACGAGAAAATTATCTTTGTTGAATGTACTCAAGTTGTATTTTTTTTTAATCTTGGCCACTCTCTAATTAAATGAATACGACTTTCACAAACAGGAATAATCTCCTACCAACTAATCGAGAGGATGAACTGGTACTGGCCTTGGTATTAGTATCTCTCCCTCAGTTATATTAATCCCATTACCAGACTACCTGAGCATACAACAACAACAACAAGAACAATAATAATAATAATAATAATGGCTTGGAAAGCTAAAAGATGGATTGGGTACAAGTCCAGCCAGCCCACTAGGAGGTCTTCCTAGTAGCTAGTCTGCTTCCTACTACTAAGTATTATGGACCACAACCTAATTTCATGGACTAAATACAAACCCCGGAATCACAAAAACCTATTGTAAGGCCCACTGCTTTTTTTTGGAGCTCATGACGACATTCTGCACCATACTGGTGGGGCAGACCTAATCCATCTCTGTCTCATCTCTGCTTTTAGGGCAAATCACTTTCCCATTCATGTCTTAGTGGTCAAAATTTGCAAGGGGATAGTGTTGTGAATGAACCCAACTGAGACACAAGCCTTAGACAGATGCAAAGTTTGCAAGGATGCAATTGTAGCTTCCGCATTGTGCATATAACCTCCAAATTATTGGAGTCTTCATCCACTTACCAACATCTAAGAATAAAAACTTATAATAATGAAAAGCTGCTGTGTTTGCATGCCTGTGCCTCTGAATTCAACCAGTTTATAGAGTGGTTCAAACAGATCAAAAGTTTTAAATGTTATTTTTGTGGTAGCCAATAAAAAGCAGGAGTTCATTCTCAGCAGTCTATTAGTTTTATAATTATTATTAATACTAGTTGCTTCATTATGTAGCACTAGCAAAGTAAACGCAAGCTTTTTCAGCACATTTTAGCTTTAACAAAGCAGTTACTTGAGTCAAAATCATTTATCAAATTGAGCAACTCCTAGCAAGAATTATATTTCTGACTTCAAGTCTTTGTTTTTCAAATAGTAAGGCATAATAACTTCTTGAAGAATTAGTAATCAATGTGTCACTCCTGTAAGTAATTATTTTATTTGAAACAAGTAAAAAGTCTGTGTACCCATTTGAGGGCACATGTAATTGTAATGTATTGTTAATTCTGCAGTGTTTTGTATAGAATGAATATTCAACTTTAATAATCATGGGAAGCTATCAAACTATCTCTAGGGTATATTCTCTGTAAAAAAAGAATGCTAAAAGAGTTAGCGTACTGATATCTTTTTAAGTTTCAAACTTCAGAGGAAAACACAATATATTGAAATGCATTCTGTGTGTGGTGTTTGTGTGCATACTCAGCATGTCCTGAGGTGGGGTTTTTTTGGTGTTTTGAAAGAAAACTATAGGCCTAGAAGAACTTGGAATCAGATGGGCTTGTTTCTTTATGCTTGCCTCTTCCATTGCATTCGTTGTCAGACCAGGAGCATGGCACAAGGCTCTTCTCTGCCTCAGTTTCACTCCCTTTAAAGTGAAGAAAACTAATCCATCTTAGGGGCAGAGAACATTGTCGTCATAAGTTATTGTTTGTTAAGCGCTTTAAGATCAGTAATAGAAGTTCTTAGTGAAGTACAGAGCATTATTTGCTTTTAAAAGATAATAAATTAAAATGGAATATAATAAAATTTTCCAACTGCAGGATATGTCTTAGGACACATTTATATCACATTAGACCATGAAGTTACATTTTCAAATGAATGAAACATTTTCACATGAAACAAAACAGATATTTTACACTGTACATGAACACTACACCACAGTATGGAGCACGACTTCCATCCTTGGAGGTGTTCGAGAGTTGATGGATGTGCCCTGAGCAACCTGATATGACTAGATCTGCTTTGAAAAGGCAGTTGGTGTAGCTCCATCTTATAGCACACTTGTTAAGAGCCTTCCTGGACTGGTCTGAATATTCCACACTTCACAAGCGTGAACCTCATATGAACACACAAACTGTCAGGACATCAGTGAAACCCTCAGTCTAAACAGCACTTGGCAGCACACAGGGTGCAGTCAAGCCTGTGCTTTGAGACAGCTCTGGTCCTACAGATGATTAGACACATTACCTCATGACTGTGCCTCTGCAAAGAGGTCTCGCCTCACAGCTGGACTTCATCTGTGGGCATTGTCCTGTGTTAATGCAGCCAGATGGCCTTGCTATTGCAGCTGGCTCAGGGAACGTGCACAACTGTCCACACCTGACTGTGCGGCACTGCCCATAATGTCTTCTGCCACTACAGAAAAGCACAATTTATCCCAGACTCCAAAAGTACAGGTGCCACTGCTGTGTCTCTGTCATCGCCTCTTGCAGCCCAGTGCTTACAGCACCATGCTGGGGCTTTAATTAACTACTGACAGAAGAGAGAACAGCAACTACTCACTCATCAGGAAAGCCTGCGATCACTCATCATGCACCTTTGCCACAAGTCCAAGATGAAACCAGGTCTCCAAGCTGGACATTTATGTTATTGCTCTTATTTTGTCTGTTTGTTTGTTTGAAGTTTAATGCCTATGTGGTCAATTTGAGGGCGATAAATAGCTTTTTGAGAAAACTAATTTGTACACAGCTGCAATTAATCAGAGTGCGGAGAAGAGTGCACCAGAGCTGAACGCCCCACTGAAACAGATGGCTGTGCTGCCGCCACACACCCCTGCATTCCT